>NC_071402.1:30138347-30441680 GCF_017976375.1 Cuculus canorus
CCTTTGAGACAAAATGTAGTTAGAAATAATACTGAAACTTAGTGGTAAAAAGAGTTTCTTTATGAAGTATGTTGCTGTTAGTTTTAATTATATTTGGACTTGCCTTATAAGAGAAAGGATGTGCAAGAGAATGTCTGGAGAGTCTAGAAACAACTGCAACTCCTGAAGTAACTATGACCTTGCTCACCTTTTACAGATGTGAGCTACACAGGAAGTTCATCATATTGCAGTTCAATAAGGAGAAACAAATTGTTGCGAAATAAATAGCATAAGCCGAGAAGGAAAGTGAAATACAAGCAATACAACAGCAATATTTGTATGATTATACTTCTTGACTTTCACCTGAAACTTCTAAAAATTCAGCAATGGCTTCATTGTGAAAAAGACAATGAGCAGAAACATTAACGGTGCAAATCTTGTTTTAATTATAGACTCCATCATCGTCATCATCCAGTCATAATAGAATATCGGAAAAGGAATCCAGAAAATGTACATCCTCCTCCTGAAGAGTAACTCTTATTAGTGAACTCTTGTTCAATCAGTCTACATGATCAGAATGAAGTGCCTCAGGCACGTTTCACAATCATGACAATGAAGTTGTCACACAGGAATAATTCAAATTGCCAAGTACCAGTATCAAACTTTATCACAGGCCTTAGGACAAGAATATTATTATTCCTCAAGACCTCATGCAGCCAAGGCAGGCTTGGAAAAGAAAATGTTAGTAATGAATTGAGATAGTTTAGTGTTATACCTAGTCTGCTCGTCACAGCTAGTGAGATGGAAATAATAGTTTTTCTAGATATAAGTCATACTGTATCACTTATACATATATGTATAACATACATATAAGCAATGTACTTCAAATCTTTGTTGTCACCAACAAGTTACTTGGAAAACTGACTAAAGCTTGACAAACTGTACTACAAAAAGGAAATTGGACACAGGTTTCTGGAAACTACTGGAAACTTAGAAACCACTAAAGAGTGTTGACTAACCTCCAGCCACCTCCCAAGAGTTAATTCAGTTAATCTGCTGGACAAGTAATGTCTTGCTGTTGCAATATATTAAAAGAAAACAAACAAGGCTTTTGTATTCAATAATTCAAAATGAAATTGTCTTCCATTAAGAACAGAAAGTCTTCTCCTTGCTCTGCCTCCATGGTACACAGAACTTTTTTCTTTCTCTTTTAAAAAATTCTTCTCAAGGTTCAGAGATATGGAAGAATTTAGTTGTATCCTACAGATTGTACATGTACAGTTTTGGCAACTGGGGTTAAACAATAAGTGAGAAAAATGAAGTTGCTTGTAAAGGAAAAAAAAATAAACAATCTTCTGACTGTTCATTTTTCTGGCAGGAATAATATTAATGTATTGATACTACCATTTTTAAAATATCAGTGCCTATAAGTTACCAAGTAATGATAGGACGTCATATCAGAGTTGCATTTACTTATTGCAGTGCAATCATCAATACTTTGGTGCACATGGCCGAGAAAGCATTCTGGTAAAAGGAAGCAGATTAAGAAAGGTTATTGCTTTGTGTATTGAAAGAAAAACAAAGGCTGGTGAGTGGTTGTGGTTCTTTTAAAGTAGCACCTATTTCTTTGATGAAGGAAATATACCTGCATAAACATAAGCATCCATTAGGGTAAATATACTTAAAAATCTGCTTTTCTCTTTATCTTTATTATGCATTTCTGACTGGACAGCTTTAATTATGTTAATGAGATTTTCATCTTCTTGTGATAAAATCTTTGACCTATATATTTGACACAGTTTTTGCAGTCGAAATGTAGAACAGTTCACTAAAGTCTTCCATCAAAAAGCTGCTAATTTCCCAAATGATGGGTGAACTTCAAAATGTCCCATTTTTAGTTCAGATGTGTCTTAAAAACATGAATTAACTTCTGTGATTATTAGTTGACTTTAAACTTGATAAGGCAGAGGAAAGGGAATGCTATGAGGTGATATTTCTCATTAATAAACCTCCAACGCAATGAAAAATATAAGAGAGGGGAAATATGTATCACAACCCAACTATTTCTGATGAAATACAAGGCCATTCTGAAGACCTGCTCTGTCCACTTTTCTGTCCAGGGAATTTAACATCTCAGATATAGTTCAAGTCAAAGACATCCTTTCAGCACTGATTTCTTTCCTAACAGGCACAAAAGACTTTAAAGATATGAAAGAATGCAGAATGAAAATAACTGTTTATAATGCATTATTCAATGATTGCTATTCTCTGTTCAGTATATGAACAGTATCTTAGTGGGTAATAATGGCAAAATGTAAAACATTGAGAAACATAACTACAATTTAAATTCAAGCCTGAAAGCCTGATGATTGGACTTGTTAATACCTCCCCATGGCTCTCTAGTAAAATGAAGACATTGAGGTTGTAGTCCAACTGATCATTCTGTAAACGTGTACAGTGTATGAAGACCTTAGTTTACACATTTTCTGAACCTAAGGTTACTAAATGTCTCACACTGAAAAAGTCTTCCCTTACAGAAGCTCACCACGCATCTTACAATCATTCAATATATGCAAAAGAATCATTGAAAAGGAAGAAGTGTCACTCTCTAATTCTGACCTCGTCAATTCTGGCAGCTAGTACCAAGCAGCTGGGTTCCCAATTCCATTCTGCCCTGCCCCCAGGGAAAGGGAAATGAAACTAAAAATAAAACAGCTTTAATGAAATGATAATAATAATAATTATCATCATCATCATCATCATCATCATCATCAACACATATATGAAATTGCACCCCTACCTGGCACACAGATGAGGCTTAGCTGAAGTTAGAAAACTTGTTCTACTTTAGGTCAAACTAGAACAAGAAAGAAGCGTGTTTCTAAATGTTTTCATCAGAAGGAATTTGTTCTTTATAAAAGGGTTGCTTATATTGTTTTTGGGGAATAAAAGGAATTTAACTGTATCATAAGCAGAAGTATACCAGTGCAAAAAAATTTGATTAATAATATGTCTTTGCCCTTTTATAACTTGTTTTTGAAGTTTCTGTCTGATCAAAGGAAGCAGCAAAACGAGATGGCTTGTTACTTCGATATGACAAACTTTGATTGTGGTGACTAGATTACACAGCATCTCTGTAGAAGAAGTCTGTACTGAGGTCAACAAGTAAAATGGACATATTTAAGACTCCATAACTCCAAATTCTCCATAACTTCTAATTTTCTTTAACAGAATTCTTCTGACGGGTTGTTAGAAACAGCATAAAAATGCCATAGCCAGTTGTGGCAGGATAAAACACAATGGCAGACCAGGAATGCATAACTGTCATCATCTTATTTATGTACAGAGTTTACTGTTCCCCAATGACTTCAGATTAGGAAAACCAAACACAGTAATGTAATAATATGTTTTAATTCTTTCTAAATTACCTTTCTCAAGCCACTGGTAATTTGCAGTGTGCGTGTCATAGCAGGAAATCTGAGATTCCACCATAGTGTTTCTAGCTGAGCCAAAGAGAGATTAGCCTTAACACTTCGGCAAGAATTCGTAATTTGTAGTGGAAAAGTTTGGTTTAGTTATGAAGAAAATTTCTATTTCCTTCATATTTCTCCATCTTTTTCCTTCCTTCTCCAGGAAAAAATGTGTAACCATTTTTCAGACATGAAAACATTCCTGATATGTGATAACTCAGTTTCAATGTACACTATTCAAAGATGACCTTGATTTGAACCACAACGTATGATGATCATTCTTCTCAAAATCAAGGTTTGATTAAAGGATTGACATATGGAGAAAAATGTGAATTTTCCAAAAAAAGACTTCAAAAGCTAAAGCGTTTAGATGTTTTGGATGCCTGTACTAAAGACTTTACATCTGTTTCTAGTTTATTTATCTAATTTCCATGAAAAACCTGTTATGCATTTTAAATAATGAACATTCTTATTTCATTTCTCCCCCATCTTGTCATTTCTGGCTAAACAGCTTCCATTCTTGCAATTTTTCCTCATAATTCTTGTATTCTAAACTCTTTTTCTGACTCCCTCCAGTGGGTTCATGCCTTCTTTTGAAACAGGATAGTAAGAAATGGGTACAAAGCTTCGGCTGAGACCTTGTTATGAGTACTCCACATTTCTCATATACAACTTTCCTGTTCTTTTATCCCAGTAAGATCTTGATTTTTTCACAGCTCTGGGGACTAGGAGACAGATGTCACTAATAGCAGACTGGGGATTGTTACACTTTCTTGATCTAAGAAGTATTTATGTCAGCTGTGTTACTATTTCAAGAACTTGAAAAACTATTGCTTTTGGTTTTCTGCACACATATGCCCAATGACAACATGTGCAGTGATTGAGCAAGTTGCATCATAAATCCAAAGTACTTATACCACACAAAAAAATAAAGTGAAAACATTGTCTGGCTGGCAACAAAATAGAGGCACTTATTCGTTTCTTATCTGGAATAGGAAGAAGGGTGGAATCAGCACTATGGTGGATTGCTGTTGGAATCCACTGGCAGCAACATCACCTACTTGAAGCATGTTTTGTTCTGAACAGGAGAAAAAAAATAATAGGTTATATATATATTTTTCAGAATAAAAATACCAATTACTCACTCTAAAACTTATATATACTGATTTGTAATATCAGACTTAGTATGTGTTGCATTCTAAGCTGTATATTTTGTTAACAACAATAATAATTTTATTTTTACCTGAACAGTCAAGCTGGCACATAGAAAACTAAAAAAAAACCTAGAAAATGGACAAAACAACATCTATTTATATCAGCCCATAAAGACTGCTAAACAAGATTCCTTCAAAGGTTCATTCATGGCTTTAAAATTCTTAATGCTATTATTTCAGAAATTTAAAAAATAGAAATACGAGAAAAGTTGTATGGAAAAATTCACAGGGCAAAGACAGCAACTAAATTATTTAGGTTTGTACAAGCAAAGCATTCTAAATAAATATAAAGTTTTGGTGTTCTTTTATTTTCCCTGGTTTATATATTTTTAGACCTGAATGTAAATCTGAAAGAAATAGTATTACTATAGCAACCAAGATCCAGCCCTGCACATATAGTCCTCAGAGAATAGAGATTTTATCCTAGTGAGAAAAGTCAACAATACCCAACCTGGATTTAAGGTGGAATACAGGGCACATGCAATTATTTTATTTCTGAATAAATGCAGACATCTGAACTAGGTATCAAAATCCCTCTTATGATCATGAAGGATAAGTAGCCATTTCTAGAGTCTGATTCAGTATATACCAAAAGTACCTCAAATAGATCCAATCAGGTGAGCTGTGTTCTAATGATGTCGCCCCCACTCCTCCTGCAGTTACTATAAAGAGAAGTGATGGTGGCTAGATGTGGAGGCAGCTACACTGTCAGCATCTCACCTTAGGAATAATTAATCCTTCCCCAAACCATTCAGACAGAAAGAGTGGTTAAGTAACTGCTTTTTTTGGTTTTCTAAAAATGCACTTGTGAACTGTGTCGGTTGTCTGCCTGATACCTGAAACTGGATCTTCCTACAGGCAGAGAAAGTAACGGCAGTGATGGCTCAGGCACCCCACAGGTGCATCTGCTTTTGTACGGAGTGAGTACTGGGTAGATAGCGTGTAAGTGAGTGTGCATTATATTCCCATCGAAGATCCTGTGAATAATATCATCTTCTACATCATCAAATTTGAATTGTATTCCTTTATACACCAGGCTGTCAACTAATTATGAGGTGATGACTGAATACCAGTCAGAAACATCAGCTCATGGTACACAACTGTATTAAGGGAAATAATTGAAATAAAATTATAGGTTGGAATTTTAGACTGAGATAATATAATTCCTTAAGGCAGTATTTTGGCCAGAAAACCTGGTACATAATTTTTCATTTTGAAATTAATAAGACTTGGAAAAGCCTTTACAAGAAATGAAGTAATTTCACAAACTCCAAATGTAAGAAAACTTCTTTATTTCTTCCAAGAAAATTATTTAGGGCAAATCCCAACAGACTTCAACACTTTTGTCCTTGCTATCAAAGTATAATATCTGAACATAAACCTCCATAAAATATAAAGTGGTAAAAATACCAAAGTTGACTAGAAAAAAAATCCACGTAGACTGAATCTTGGTTGTACTGTGAAAGAACCCTCCTTTCACAAGTGAGAAATGATCCACAGCTGAACAGAAATTTATTTATAAAATCTCTGTTTTAAGGAGTTAACTGTAGTCACATTGATTATATCAGTAGATTTGTCAAAGAAAAAAAAAAAAGACATTATTGCAAATAGACTTGATCTGAAGTTGAGAAGCCAGGAAAAATAGTCGCAGTTGTCCACTGGGAAAACTTATGGGAAATATTAGATCTTACATTTACTAGAATTTAGAATACTTCACAACACACCATAAAATTTATGAGGCAAATGTTTATACATCTTCTTAGGGTAATGACATAGTTCTTGTTCTCAACACAACTAGAATTTTTTTATATTCATATTATTATTCACTGTACAGAAATATGCATGCTTCTTGCTTCTCAAAATAATATAGTAGATGTCATATTACCTAGTATAATAAAACTATTTGGAAGACATTTATGCTATAAAAAGGCTTGTATTTGAATATGATTTGGCTATAGACCTCGTCTAGCAGCTGTTTTAAATGGTACACTGTCATTATAAAAAAAACAGGAATATTAGAAATTATAGACAGAAATATCCAGAAATATCACTTATCTTGCCACATGATGTACATTTTTTAAACATGTCCACAGGCATCTGAAAATCCATCTGCACTGTTGGGATACTTATTTATGCAAAGAATTACTTGCATTCAGTTAGAAACTAAGTTCTCATAGTTTTCTGTTTTTCCAAAATTATTTGAAAACATTTCTTCTTATGGTGAATGAAGCTCTGAGAGCCCTGATTCATAAAGAAGAAAATAGGATTTTTTCTTATTATTAGAAATTGCAATGAATTGAAAATAAGTTCCAGTTGTGGAAGCACTTTTTGAATTTGAATTATGTTTATAAATTCAAACCTTAATGTGAATCACTAACCTTTGACATCTTTTGGTTTTTATTTATATATTTCCCATATTGTCGTATACGTTATGTTCATTAGTAATTTATTTAAACATTTCTTAAAAAAAATAAAAAAGCTGAGATATTCAGTGACTTGGTTGAGCCATAAATTCAATGAAAAATAAGGATATTAATTAAAGACAAAAGCTTTATTTGGATGATGACTCAAACAAACAAACAAACACAAATTTCACAAAGAAACACCCTTAGAATGTGTTCTCACTCATACAGTTCAAACAGGAAAAAACCCACCAAAACCCCAAATGCTTTTAGAAGCATATTTGATTTAATTATTAACATATCAGTATCCTAATGCTTCTCAGAATACTCTTCTCTCCCTCTCTTGTCTAGTTTTTTAATTTATTTAAATAATTGCTTATTATTCCTTTTTCCTTAACAATTTGAAAATAATTAAATCCTGAAAAGATCGCTTCACCATCAAATTAGGTGTAACAAGTATTAGCTATCAACTGCACATTCTCTGGATTGCTTGGAAGTACATAGATATCCATCTGATAATTAATGCATATCAGAAAATCTTATGTAACTATATGAGTAGAACTTAACTATCATATTTAGGATAATAACTAATTCCTTTAAATGCTATTTTTGAAATGACTATTAGACAGAATTATTTCGAGACATGCTCACAACTGCATTTTATTGTAAGATGGAACGGGGTAATTGCCTTCCCTTAGAAAGACTCTCTTTCCTAAAGTTAAATAAAAGGTTGAATTATTTATTATGTCATCCTGTTGTAATCATAAATACACTTTAGCTGACTGGAAAAAAAAAAAGAATAGTATTCATAGAATCCCAACCCCTAAATTAGGAAATATCTATAAGGTCAGTCTGAAGTTACAGTAGATTGACTACGTCCTGGTGAAGGGGTCTTGTTGAAAAAAAGAATGTGGTCCTTGGACGTATATATAGGCACGCTTAAATTTCAGTTCATGACATAAGATATATCAAAAAATTATGTTATTTTCTGGTGCCAAGGTGGCTATCAAAAATTGGAAAGGCTTATTCATTATTGCTAAAACAACCTGAGTTAAATTCAGAAACATGAAAATGCAGGTGACTCGGTTGCACAGAAGAGAGATCAGAGACAACATAGGTAAATTGTGCATATACAAGCAACAGCTTTTTATACATACATTTAGTATTCATGTGTCTGGTTTATGCACATCTATTAATTCTCATAATTTTACATGTAACTAACATAATTGTGAATACAGAAAGACAGGGAAATAAAATAATCCTAATCATGTGCCTTCACAGTAGTGATGAGAATATGAACTTTAAATTAACATTGTTTCTTCCTAAAAAAGGGAAGATCATGTCTTCAAAACTACACAGTAAAACAGATAAGCCTTGGAATTTTTTCCACGAAGGAATTCCATTTTAGAAAGAATATTTAGCATTCTCTACAGTCAACTTTATATTATTTGTATTCTTCTCTAAATATATGGACTGAGATACCTCTTAAGATGTAAATGTCTCAGTATGATAAATGCCAGGGCTTTTGCCATATCCACTGCATCTCAAGGCTACACCTCATCTTTTCCCTCTCCCATCCTTTTTACTCTTGATCTCCAGCTTGTGCCTGTCTTAAGGACAACAAAGACTAACTTGGTATGACTTAAGAACACAGTTAAATTTTGTTGCTTAATGACCAAACTTTGATGGCTATCTTCCTGATCTCATTCAGTGCTAAAATCAAAAATCCGAAATCTACCTTAAAATTCTTCTACCTCTTCTGTACATTATTTCTCTTTCAACCTGAACTTTTCTAAGCTGTCTTTAGGAAGAGTTTGAGTTACTTTATAAAGAAAGTATGATTATTGTAACAAATATATTCAGTTTTAATAAGAAATGAACTCTTGGAGTTCATTTGGAATCTTGGAGTATTTAATGATAGCATATGTATGTACTAAGGTTCAATTACAAATATCAGAATTTCCATTCCATTTTTTAATGCAAGGAGGTTAGCAACATAAAGCCATTAAGCTTTCCTTTTACAGATTTATAAGTGTAAAAATGGATAGTAGGTGTAAACCTTTAAGCAGTTAAGTAGCATTTGCTATGAATGAAGACGAAATTAAAGAACAAGAACACCATTTGATTCAATTTTTTATGCCCTATCATTAATCATTGTTAGGGAGAGACTGGTGCGTGTTAAATGAGTCTTACATACTAAATACAATGCTTTGAAGTAGTGAATTAGTCTATTAGATCTAGAGAAATTAATTCTTCATTGGAATGGCTCTCTAAAAAGCCTTAAGATCTACAAAAGCTAGAAAACAAACATTTCTTTTATTTCACAGTAACAGTTCTATGCAATATTGAAGACTGCTACAGCTGAAAATATGATTATTATACGACTTCCACATTTGTATTGACATGAAAATCTTTAAAAGCATCTCTATTAGGGGACATCAAACAATTTCGATGCATGTACCAAAAATCTTATTAATTTGAACATGAAGGGAATGACAACAACATAATAATGTATTATTTAAAATCCTTGGTGTTTCAAAAGAAGAATGTAAAACAGTACATTAAAAGTACAATTTGTGCATACTAACACTTCTAAAATCTGTTTTATATTCCAGGCAGGAAAAAAATGTAAGGAAGTATTGAGGCAATGTGGGACACATAGTGAATACAAGTCTAGTTTGATTTTAGTGAGAGGAGGGAAGTGGAGGAGGAATTTTCATTGTTTAAATCTAGCAAAAATGTCTACTAAAAAGAGTATTAACAACAATCCCAAAAGTGCAGGGCCAATGGTTCAGGTTGGTGTTGCACTTTCATCACAGCCTTCCTTCACTTGGACGGACAACAGCAGAGTGGGTAATATTAGTGTCTGACACACATCTAAGACAGGACTGACATATGCAAGCACACACACACTCGAGTGCATGTGTATATGAAAACATATCTGTGTATATAAATGTGTATATACACACTTAAAAATATAAACCAAGCAAACATATACACACACACACGTATATACTAATATATACATATATATTAATTCATTTTTTTAGCAAGTTGATTATAGTAGATATTTTCACTGTATTTCTTCAGGCTCTTCTACAAAATGAGATTATAAAAATATGTAATATATATAAAATATGTAATTAGATAGTGGACAGACTTGAAGAATGTCGTGAACCGTATCGCAACTATTATCTCAAAATTCAAACTCTTGAAATTAATTTCTGCCACCTTAGCTAGCTTATGATAGAAAAAAATTTAGTCCATTACTGTGTTGAGTATTATAGAACAATATAATACAAATAAAAATGCAAATTAAAGTATTCAATTCCCAAAAATAATTATTAATTTCAAAGAAAATCAACAGTATGCCTTTTGTTTTTTCATTCACTCATTCAGAGCAATATAAATAACAGTTTTGATTAAGCATATTCAGAATGGAAATTCAAACTTTGACAAAGAAGAAAAATATGCATGTGTACTTATAATAGAAATAGAAGAATATGATACAAGAAAAAAACATGTAGGTAGTAAAATGTTACGTTCTACAGATGGAATATATCTTCAGGTATATATCTGTCGAATCTTTTTATAATATTAGGTTATATATTATCTGATTGTGTATACCCACCTCCTTATAGTCTTAATACCATACATAACTCTCAGAAACAATTTATCTTTTATCATTTTGGGTCATTATGTATTATAGGACTGATTGTGCTTTTATTTCACTTGCTTATGAACTTAGTCTTTAGGCCCAGAGTATTTCCTTGTGTGTATCACATGTGCTCCCTAAAAAAAAAATTAGGATATAACTTCAGCCAGAGTAAATCGCTATGATTTTGTAATTAAAAGGTTCTTGCAACAAATGGAGGTGAATGTCATGACTTTATTATGTGAAGAAGGTTTAGTTGCACCCTGTGGAACAGCATGGTACAGTTGATAACAGATGTAGCCAATACATATCTTTCCATGCAGAAATATTACTGCGGATACACTCAAATGTGAGAATAACAAAGCTATAGCAATGCAGGAATCAACTATAACATAATTTTAATTCGGTGGGGTAATTCACCTAGGAACTTTTGAATGCAATAGACCCCACATAAAAGTCATCAATGACAAAACTGATTACACTAAGGGCATTAAATATGATCCTCCTACCCTGGGGATGGCCTGCTGGTGTGATGTCTCTGGTTTGTTCATTATAGGTGTATGTGGAAGATATTGTGTTGACTGGCTGTTAATCTAGCTATTTATGACGGACTTCTTATTCGCAGCTGTCTACTGTTCACATTATTAAGGACTTTATAATCTGTGTTGGTTTAACCAGACCACAGTGAAAATATTTAATGAAGACACTGGTAAACTCCTTTAATTGATGGAAATTTTCTACCTATTCCTACAAAATCCTGGAAGAGAGTTCTGCGGTCTTGGTCAGTGGCAGAAATTAGAGCCTGCAGTCCTTCTTTTCCAAGTATATATATACACTTAATGTGCAGGAAGGACACTGCACTAATAACTAAGCTCTATGTGAAATCTGATATCTTGCCCTCTACTTTACTGCATCAACCCAGTAATCTTCTATTCTTTTGCCTTTTAACATCACGTTCTGAAACATACTAGATTAGATTGCCTAGTGGTAGAAAAGCATATAAAAAAAATGAAGTTAATACTTGCTAAAGAAAACAACAAAGTAAATTAAATCTGGTCTACATGCTGTTAGACCACTGTTTAAACTCTGTTACTTGATTTTTTTTTAATCAAAGGCTTTATGATTCTGTTATATGTGAAGGTATGGTTTTGAAAAAGATGTCTTCACATATTGTGCTTTATTAACACCATACACATTGTTGTGCAAGTATGAAATACACTGAATATGTGGAAAGACACTTTTTTTGTTTCCAACTAGAAGAAAAAACAGATAATTTTTTGTGAAATCTCCATTAAGATCTGATAACCATGTTTGGTCTCCATGGCTTGATGTTTTTCTTGACATCTTAATTCACAGTTAGTTTTCTTATACATATTCATTGTCCTAATAGAGGTAAAAATATAGACATGATTTTACTTGTTATTAATAATGCTGAAGTAATTATCTTTAGTTAGAAATATTGTGATCAATATTCTGATTTCATTTAAGCTTAAATTATCATTCAGTTGAAAGATCTAAGACTGACTATTGTCAATTTCTTAAAAATTGAACCTACATGTCACGTCATATTTTTCTGTGCCACTAAATTTTCAGTATTTCAGAAGTTTAAATTAGCTGAAGAAATACTATCCTGAGGCTGTTTGTATCCTTTAGCTAAGAAGGTTCGGTTAATGAAATTACTTATCTCACACATCCAGAAAAAAATGAGACAGAGACATCAATTTCCAAATGAGTTCCATTAGAAAAAATATGAAGAGATTGCCTAAAAAGATTTTCCTCAGGACAAATTTTTGAAAGGTTTTATTAGGGAGAAACCCAGGCAAAACCTCACTGTTAGCTATCAGATCTATATTTCAGTAGAACATGTCCAACAGTACAACATGTAAATGCCACGGCTTTTGGAGGTCAAAATATAATTTTTTTTTTTTTTAGGTCATCAGTTTCAGTAGCTTTAAGCCATCCAGGAAACTATAATTTCTCATAACATAGTTTACATCTATCAATATTCTCATTTTCTAAGAGTGGTAACAGAAGATATCTACTGTATCACCATGAAAAACCCACTACTAGTGTTCTAAAGAGGTGTTAAACATCTATTTGTATTATATTGAAACTATTTGAAACGTCTGTTGAAAACATCTGAACAATTTTATCTTGTTGATAGTAACACTCCTTCCAGCTAAGTTGCACCACAATTTAATTTGATCTTTCTGCTAATAATGATTTTTAGTTGGGTGTAGAAAAAAATTAGATTCTTTTAAAAATCTGAAAAATGTAATTGCCTAGGTATTTTGCAATGAAACATACTTATCTTTAAAACAAAGGAAACCCTAGACAGATAGAAGTTGGTTAGTCTAAACAAATATATTATATGTGAATATAATGCTCTGGACAAAGTAGAAAAAAAAGAAAAAGAATTAAAAAAATGCATCAAATATGTTAATAGTTCTAGTGCTTCTTTTTGTGATAAGAAGCAAAAAAACTTTGAAAGATCTCACCTTTACCTCATATGGAGTGTGGCTTTGAAATCTCACAACACTGTGCCAAAAAGAAAACTTCTCTGTATTGGAGTTCTATCAAACTCTTCATGGAATTGAAAACAGTAGTGATCTACAGAAGCTGAACTCATGAAAAAAAAGTTCTGACTTCTCAGCACTCCTGAATAATTGCTATTGTCCAAAGTAGCAATTTCTTTTTTTCTATTTCTACACAGTGAACTTCCTATGATAAACCAGACTGTGTATAAAGGTCAAAAGTTTAGACAGCAAGATTACCCAGCCTTACCCCATCAACCACTCTTTGTAGTGTCCCATCATTTGGATAGAATGAATGCATATCTAGATGTTGTTTTGGACTTTGAAGGAAGGAAACAAGCTGGGCAAGAGGTAAATATACAGGCATAGATAAGGAAAGGAGAGGAAACGAAGACGAAGCAAAGGATGCAGCAGGGAGGAACATGAGTGAAGTTATTTGCAAGAGATAGACACTACATCTCCTTCAAAGATGCTGATCTTAGCACCTCCAGAAAAGTTGCAGAGAGTAATGAATAAAGTTACAAAGGATAAAATATAACAAACATAGAAATGTAGCTTTCAAAACTGCCCTGTTCTCTCTTGTAAAAACAAGATCACTTGCCAGGTCCTTTCCACAGTTAAAGTTCTGCATTGCCTCCAACTGGGGCTGGCATTGCTTTAGGAGGGGCCAATAATACATGACGGTAGCAAGTAGGTTGCGACCCGGTAAAACTGAATCAAAATGAAATCACAATGTTTTTCTTCATTTCTGTTACTGTTTTTCAAAACAACTCAGCAAAATACAGTTCCAGTTCTGTCATGTTTTATTAGGCATAATATGAGTCTCATATAAATTCATCTTTAAGGAAAAATATTTATTAGCTATAATGAATTACAAACCTCTCATAAGTAAATAAAAGAAAGAGAATTAAAGGTAATTTTTGTAGTTTTGTAATGTCACAGTCTTAATTTTATCTGCTAGATCTTCTAAAAATCCTTTTTGAAGAGAAGGAGAATATAACATGTTCATGTTATCTGCTAGCCAAATAAAAATTAATCCTACTAAAGAAGTGGGGAGAGCTTGAGCTTATGTGATCAAAGGTAAGTACATTTAATCACGCTTTACTGTGAATGAAATTATAAATACAAAACTGCAAATGACATTTTGAGATAAATTCACCTGTAATCTGCAATCCATTTAAGGAGTCAATTTATATATTATCTATCAACTTTCTATAGAGTTGTACAATAAAAATGTTCTCCTTCAGAATAACTGAAAAAAGTGGTCTGTAGTATTATCAAATGTGTGATTTCCTTCATAGTGATGATAAATGTTGAACAATTAATTCTACTATGAACTATGAAAACATAGCTCCTAACTCATTAGGAACAAATGATAATGTCTATTCTATTACAGTCTATAATGATATTGAGGAGATTTTTATGTTTAGATGCAGTACAACTTCCCAGGGTTCATTAAGACTGTCCTTTCTGAACCATAGTGGTAAATTTCCCAATTGGGCATTAAGTTTTATGTTGATATTCTTAACCAAACTCTTCTTTCAGATTTGAGTGTAGAAGACTGGAGAGGAAGGCAGATCATAAAAGCAAGTCCATATGAAGGACAAAATTAACACTGAACATTTTATGCAGAGAAACGTATATAGCTGTTGCATTTGGCAGCTAGAAGCTGATCGGTCCGCTCCAACACATTCAGTTATATCCTGCATTTCCTGACTTGACTGAGTTTTTAACTTTATTCTGTGGACGGATCACTTGGTGAACGAACTGAGGAGTAGTAATGAGTTGAAGATTTCTTGTGCAATTAATTCTGGCATACTTGGTTGCTGCAAAATATCTTTTACACATAGCGACTAAACAAGAATTCTGGTCAAAACAAGTTCCTTGTTAGCAGGAAAGACAGCAGAAACAAGGTCCATGTTTGACAAGTAAATAAGGATTCCTTAGGCTGAATTTTCTACTGAGAATTTCAAAGAGCAGTATGAGGATCACTTCATGTGATCTGAAACTATGATTGTATACCACTAATAGGTAAATAAACAAGAATTACATAGACTAAATCTTTTTTCTGTGAATATATTTCAGAGAAATGGCTCTTCCAAATTAATCATGTTGAAAAAGAATAATACATAAAGAATGAACATTTAAAAAAATTAACCAAATATACACATAATCATATACAAAGAATAGCTCAAACTCAGGTACTAAATTATTTAAGTGTTAGCACTGTGTAAGCATATTAGTACTTATCATTAACAGTAAGTTAGTTGATAATATGTCACGCCTAATAAACTCACTGAAATTTTAATCTAAGTGTGTGTTAGTCCTGGTGTGTTGCTGCTTTCTGTCCCTGCTGCCAGAATGTTGCAGAAGTTAGATGCTGCTCAATTAGAACAGAAGCTGGCCAGTACAGTGAAGGGCTTTTTAAAATATATTAACAACAAAAGGCAGTCCAGAAACAACATTGGCCCATTACTTGATGAGCATGGACACCTCACAAACAGGGATATAGATAAAACAGAGACATTTAATGCTTTTTTTGCCTCTGTCCTCAATACTGATGATGGGCTCAGGCTCCCCAGAGCCCTGGGCTAGAGGACCAAGTCTGTTCAAATTATAAACTCCCAAACAACCCCAAACTTGTGTCGATCCTAAAAGTCGATCCCTAAAAGTCGATGGGGCCTCACAAAATTCATCCAAAGGTACTTAAAGAGCTGGCTGATGTCACAGAGTGTCCTCTCTCCATGATTTTTCAATGCTCTTGGCTTCCAGTTGACTGGAAGCTGGCAGATGTTGTCGCAATCAGTGTTCAAGAAGGGCAGCAGGGATGACCCTAATAACTATAGGCCTGTTAATCTCATTTCAGTGCTTGGTGAGATTACGGAGAAGATTATTCTGGGAGATACTGAAAAAAACCTGAAAGACAACACAGTCATTGGTCCCAGCCTGCACGGGTTTATAAAGGGAAGGTCCTGCCTGATAAACTTAAATTTCCTTCCATGACAAGTTTACCCACCTAGTTGACCAAGGAAAACCAGTTGACATAATCTTTCTGGATTTCAGCAAGGCCTTTGATACTGTCTCTCATAGTATCCTCCTGAATAAAATGTCCAGCTGAATGAGCACAAAATGCAGTGGGTGAACAACTGGCTGATGGGTCAGGCTCAAAGGGTCATAGTAAATGGGGTTGCATTGGGTTGGTGACCAGCCACTAGTGGGGTTCCATAGGGCTCTTAGGATAAGTACTCTTTAATATCTTCATAAATGACTTGGATACAGGACTCGAAGGTTTACTAACCAAGTTTCCCGACGACACAGAACCAGGGGGAGCTGTTGACATTCTTGGGGCAAAGAGGCCCTGCAAAAGGATCTGGACAAAATGGAAAGCTGGACAGTCACCAACCACACGAAGTTTAACAAGGGCAAGTGCCAGGTTTTGCATATAGGACATGGCAACACTGGCTATACAGACTAAGGAGTGAGAGGCTGGAAAACAGCCCTGTGGAAAGGGATCTGAGGATTCTTGTTGACAGCAAGTTGAACATGAGCCAAGAGTGTGCTCTGGAAGCCAAGAGGGCCAACCATGTCCTGGGATACATCAAGCATGGCATGGCTAGATGGTGGAGGAATGTGATAGTCCTGCTCTACTCTGCATAGGTTTGGCCCCACCTCGAGTATTATGTGCAGTTTTGGGTGCTGCAGTATAAAAAAGATATGAAGCTACTGAAGAGCGTCAAGAAGGGGTACACAAAGTTGATGAAGGGTCTAGAGGTGCAGTCATATGAGGAGTGGCTGAAGTCACTTGGTCTGTTCAGCCTGGAGAAAAGAAAACTGAGGGGGGACCTCATAGCACTTTACTGCTTTCTTACAGGGGAAGGAGGAGGAGCAAACACTGATCTCTTCTCTCTGGTGACCAATAATAGGAGCAGAGGGAATGGCAGGAAAGTGTGCCAGGTGAGGTTTAGGTTGAATATTAGGGAAAGATTCTTCACTCACGGGATGATGGAGTACTGGAACAGACTACTCAGGGAAGTAGTCATGGCACTCAGCCTGACAATATTCAAGAAACATTTAGACAATGCACTCAGATACATGGTGTGAATGTTCAGGTTGTTCTCTGCAGGGATAGGAGTTGGACTCGATGATCCTTGTGGGTCTCTTCTAGCTCAGGTCTTTCTGTGATTCTGTGATTCTGTGATTCTGTGATTCTGTGATTCTGCGACTCTGTGATTCTGCGACTCTGTGATTCTGCGATTCTGTGAGTTATGCACTATCTTACAGATCAGAAAGAGGCAAACAAAGTAGTAAACACAAGCTGCATAGCACTAGAAACAGCTATAAATATAAGCATCTTTATTAGAGTATAAACTAACTGCAGACCACAAGGTCATAGATGTGCTTACGCAGAATGACAAACTGTTACTAATACATGGAACTGTCAGAAAAAAAAAAAAAAGCTTTCATGCCGTGTCGGCACATCTCACAAGAATACATATCCCTCATAAAGTGAAAAGCAGTGTTTAGACTATCTGAATTAGAAGTAGCAAATTAGAGTGGATGAATGCAGCAAGTTTGATTACAACAGCCCACTGTAGTAAGCAAAAAGGGGATCAAAAGTGTTTTCTGCTTTCCATTATGAGTCAGCTCACCTCAAATACCAGAAAGCAGACACTTAAATGTAAGTAGATACACATAAGGTAGAAGATTAAGCTCCCTCAGAGCAGCTAGTGATCCTATAACCTCTGCAGCTGGCCCTCAGTCTCCTTCGGGAGGGAAGATTCCGCTGATTCACCGCACTCGATCCACACATAACATAACATAACATAACATAACATAATATAACATAACATAACATAACATAACATAACATATAACATAACATAACATAAAACATAACATAACATAACATAACATAACATAACATAACATAACATAACATAACATAACATATGTGTTTTCATTTATTTGTTGAATTATAGATGCATGATACTATTTCCGAGGCATTGATTGTCCATTGATGACATCTGGATTGAGTTACAAACTATGACAAAAAGATTTAACAATTCTCACATCTGGAAAGGCAGTTTAGGAGCCAGAGGAGATCTCAGAGGGGATTAGATGATTTGTATCCATCTTTTAGATACTTTAGGTTTCTTCACTCCAGAGCTCAATTTCACTCTCCTTCTTTGAAAGTGAGGCTCTATGGCATATCTAGAAAGGTTAGAGAAAATGTCAGATGGAAGCAATTCAAGAAGGAGTAAGAACTTCAGAGAGGGTTGCAACCATGTAGGCCTGTAATGCCATTCCTAGCAACAGGGCACAATGTAGAGGGGTGCAGACGCATGATGATAGGAGTCAGGGCAGAATCTTGACACTAGAGATCCCATGGCAATAAACACTTCACCAATGGTCATTTAAAATAAATACAAACCAAGAGCAAGACTGAACTAATTTTAGGGGTAACAAGAAGAGCAATGAAGTAGTATGTAACATAAACAAAAGGCACTATACATAGTAAATTTTATGTAATACGGAGCTGCAGACCAATGAAGAAAGAGAAGGTTTTTAAAACCTGAGGATCTTTCAGTGAGGAAGAAGAAATCATCAACACAAATATATTTCCACAGTTAAGGATTCCAGAGGCTGGTGACTTACTCTAATGCCCACCCAGCAGCCTGAAGCTACCCACCTTAAAAGGAACTGTGGAAGAATGTGAATAACATCAGGGAAAAAGGTAGAAACCAAAAAGTCTGTGTAGTATAATTTTTATTGTATTATTAGTACTATTAGTATTATTTGTTTTTTTCTTCTGTATGTAATATTTAGATCTAAAAAAATAATTATTCAATTATATTAAAAATAAATTTTTGGCTTTATACATGAGATGTTTTTCCCCTTCGCTCGTAAGCAAGTTTTTGAGTATAACAAGGGTAAAAGACCATGTAGGGTTTATTAATAGATAGAAGACTTAGAGGAAGGGGGTTTATTTTAGTATTACCAGTTGGAAGGCCTATTTTCCTAGCCTTCACTTAAGCATCTATTTGCAATGAAGAACAAGTCTAGATTCTGTCTGTAGTAATGACTCGTCCTTCAGTAATACCTTAAATATCAGGATACAGCCACTGCCCTGTTGTTTTATAAAAGGAAGTGGCATTTCTGCTCTCATTTGTGCATAGTGCCTGTCAGTACTACATTGCATCAGTAAAATCAAGGGAACCAACGATGAAATAAATGAGCAAGAAACAACCAATTCAAAAAACTAGGAAAACAAATATTTAGAGAGATGCTATTACTCCTGTCACTAAGGGTTATCTCTGATATTTTGAAAAGTAAAATATTTCTTTAGATTTAGGTCTAGAAAATGGAAATGTGGATTTAAGAGTGAATACTTATATAACTCAGTTTTAGGAAGAATGCCTTGAAAACTTTTATAATGAAACCCGGGCACACTGAATAGCTTTGGAAAAGTTCGAGATGCTGCGTTTTTTCCTGTTTTGGTTTGTGGTTTGTTTGAGGGGGTATTATTTTTTCTTTTTAATCACTTGATATTTCAATGAAGAAATAGTAAAATCTTGTAGGGAAATATGTCATAAGCCGCTGCAGTATATCAAATAATATTTATCATTTCTAGCATGGACTTCACTGGGAAAGGTTATTCGTCTAAATGATGTACCAGACATACTAGTCACTATAACCTCTGTCATACATATTACACTTATTTAGATTTAAAATGGCACAGAGAGAACTATTTTTTCCTAGAGTGTTAACGCACTTGATTGAAATTATTAAAATCATGAATTAGACATTTATTTCAATAGTAGGCTAGATATCTTAGTCACGGAGCAATAGCTTCCCGTACTGCATAAGATATTTGGAGGCAATATTTGTTTATTCCACAACAGGTTTCCTTCCATTTATATTGACTTCTTCTTTGTGACCTAAAAAGAGATTGTTTTCTTGTGAAAAGTTTTTACCTTAATTCAACAAAGGAGAGAAATAGATGAGAGGAAAAAGCACCCAGATGCATGCCCCTATGTGACAGGAAGTATCAATGGCACATTAATATTTTTAGCAAAATAGAAATATTTATCAAAAATATTTTTGAAAAGGTTTATCAAAAGGAGGAGGCACATAGGCAACCGTTTGAAAAATCATTCTCTCTTTTCCACTCAATTTGTAGTTTAGTAGGCATAAATATGACAAACAGTATTTTGACAGAAGGTAATTGTTCTATGCCATTCACACGCAAAACCCAGACAAACAGTGGCTTAAGTCACCAAAGGGAATACGTTGTCATACATATACTAAAAAGGAAAATATATCTGGTTCTTTGAAGTACGCCTTTTTATTCTGATCTCACTATGAACAAGTTTTTAACAATGACAGAAGAACCTCCTTTTGGGTGGATCCCAGTCTTATGATGGGAATAAGGTCTGAATACCTAGTCAAACAAAATTACGTTAGACACCTATTTTACCTTTGTAACAAACAAGGGAACGGAAATATGCTTGGACTCTTTTGGATTCCCCTGCTGTCTTCTGCTTACACTGAAGCTTTTTAGGGTTTTGCATTGAAGATCTTCGGTCTGCTTATGGAAGTGTTTTGTGTAATTATTCCTAAGTATCCTTCTATGCATATATTACATGACTGCATGCGGGGATAGGATTCACATTCTAAATTCCCATTAGATTTCCTAACCTACATCTCTTGCTGCACACTGCACTACTTAGAGAACTCAAAGCTACCGGTTTGTAAAGGAATCTCCTTTTATATTTCTCAAACATCTGTTCCCTATTCAACCTATGAACTGAACATGTCTCTAGGATTTTCAGCCCTTGGAAAAACAACCGATTGAGGCTGATAGGAGCTGTTGCAATCAAAATCTTGTAGTGGGCAAAAGGGAATACACTTTATAGACAGTTCCTCTTTCTAGAGGTCAGGTTGGGACTACTTTTGTATGTTCTGTTAATGCAGTCTTCTTCCCTTTCACTTCCTCCCACACGAAGACTGGAAGTTGTGCAGTAGCCTTCCCCAGCTTCAGCTGATCTAAAGTGCTGTTTATTAAACAAGAGCTGACTAAGTATGCTACTTTTATACCGTGAAGGGGATGCACAGGCCTTAAGGTACTGAAAGTCAGGCAATAGTCACTTTTAACTAATAGACAAGTTTTTAAACAAATAAAACTAACTTGGGCTCAGGCAATCCCAGGCAGGACCCTGCACTGTGAGCTCAGTACAGATCCTTTGGCCTTTCAGTAAAAATACCAAAAATAGCATTTACTTGTGTACAGAGCTTGTCATGCTGTTTACCTTTATCAGTTATTCCTGATCTTCTTAAATTTTATACCTTAATTTTACCTAATAGGTTGAAGTAAGACCAGAGAATGACTAGACTCATGCTAGAATTAGCGGTCAATCTTGTGACTGGGCTTGATGCATTCACCTACATAACTATCATAAAAGTGATGTACCATTCAGTGCTTATAAATTTATCATTCTTGACAATATTTACAAGCTTGATTATTCTATGCATTTGTTATCAGAGGATGAAATTATGTCGTTATTGCACGCAGTGAATCCTTAAGAGTGATGGGTGTAAATCAGGGAAAGATTTGAACACGGTAAGATTGATGTAAAGGTTACAGCCAAACTGCTTCTAAATCTTAATCTGCACAGATGTATGTAAATATATTTATATCAGTAGACTGCTAACTGGAGACAAGATGTTTGTTCCTAAAAAGAGTCATCTCCATTAAAGTGCATGAAGGAATGCCAGTTTCCAGCAGCAGCAATTTTTGGACACATAATTATATAATGTCTATTACACATTAGAAGACAAATAATACCTTGGAGGGGGTCTATTGAAATATTCCCCCTAGACTAAATGGTTTCTAAGCATTCATTCTCAATATTGAATTAACACTTTTTTGTTCTGATACATGACAAATGAGAACAATCTTGACCAAGTTTCTGATTAGATGAAGATAAAGTTAACAGTTTAACCTATTCTGGCCACAATTAGAAATATGGCAGTAGAACTCTTCTCCATAGTTTTGGTGCCTTTTAAGTTAATAGAATGAAATAAAATAAAATCTGGATTTTTTATCTGACATTGTGTGTTTTCATTTGCAGTACTCCATGAATAATACACTAATGTGCTGCTTACATGAAAGGACTGCTTTTTCAAACTGCAATTGATAATAAAAGGACATCATAACATATAGTTAAAGTTAATGATTACAGCCAAGTTCCAACAGGAAAGAGCTACAAATGTACATTAATAGACACAAAGCTAATTTTATATGTGGTATGAGTATTTCAGTGGTTAAGTTCATTATATATAGAAAAACTAGAGAAGATGGGGGGAAATGAGTCACCAAATTCTGACATACTGTATGAAAAGCCAACACCAAGGGGCTAATGTTTCAGATATGGTACACAGATAATAGACTTAACATTATTGTGCCATACATCACTACGTGATTGTGCTATATACTAACAGTATTTCCTAATGTAATTCATTGCAATTTATCCACTAAATTTGTGGTAACTTATTACAGAGGAGTAAATATACCTGTTGTGTAACCCACATTCTAGAAAAGTAGTATATCTCAAAAAGCTACTGTCATTATTTTAATAATTTGTTCTTTCCCTTTGTCTTCCCAAATCAGTTATGACATGTTTGCCTGATAGCTTGGACACATGGAAAGAGCTAAAATCCAATGATCATGATCAGACTGAAGCAAGTATAGTAGATATCATTAATTTTTCAGTGGAATTAATCTTCAAACTTCCAATAATCATTCTTAACAGTTTCTCCTTGGTGCATGCATCTGTCAGTAGGATCCTGTCTTCATCTTGTAGGAGATTTATGTGTCTCTATTCATATTTATGACTGCAGAAATATTGGTATATTGCTGTAGATTTGGGAAGATTAGCTTTCTCTGAAACTAGTTTCAATTCCTAAATTTGCCCATGCCTTTTGTCTCTTAAATTTTGACATAGGAAATCTCAGCGTGGTGGCTCTAAACCATACAAATATTCGTGTATATTCACTTCTCTACTAAAACCAAAACCCTAAAAACAGCAAAACCAAACAAAAATGCAAAACTAAACCCATTAATTACTGGAGTTCCTCCCTCTTGACTGTCTCTTCGTATGCTCTGATGATGTGAAGGCTGTAAAATTTCAATGTAAGTGTAGGTACCATTACACTTACTTACTAGGCTGCTAGGACTCCTAAAGGAGTCCATCTAAGTTAAAGGAGGAGAGAGACAGAAGGATGTTGTGCTTGAAGGATATCCCGTGATTTGATGCAAGACTTTATGTCATAGATGTTATAAATCTTCAAAGAAAAGGAATTGGTACTCACAGTTTTCCAAAGAACTGGCCTTAAATTGGAACTTACAGTTTTCTTAGCTTTGCTGCACTCAGCTTTCTTAGTGCAACATTGGTCACGGTATGGAGGATAAAGGCAAAGAAGTAGTGGAGACACTGTGGCCTAAAAAGTGTGGGTTCTATGGATGGGTAAGGTAGGTTAAGAAAATTAATTATTGCTGGTTCTTACGCTGTTTGCAAGAGCAGCACAAAGGTGGAAAATATTTTCAGCCACTACTGTCCCCTTCACCCCCACACCTCCCGTAACTTAAAAGTCAATCAGTTTTATTCAGAGTAGAACTTTTCTTCTTTCTTTTTAAATTTTCTCTTTAACATTTAAATTTATTGTTGTTTGGAAAGATTTCAGGAGCTTCTGAAAAGCATTCTCAAGCCTAATAAACATGCGAGCCCCACACTTATTTCATTAGATTTTGCTTCAGGTCTCTAACAGTGATGATCTGTGAGACTAAAAGAGCTGTTATATTTATAATTGGTACCTTGATGTAATGTTCCAAAAATCACTACCTTCAACCTCAACCAGCATTTAAACATGATAGCAAAGGGCAAAAAACCCCAACCGACCAATTTGCTTTTATAAAATTATCAACACTTAGTCTGTGACACACCTCTGCCCCCAAATGAAAATCTATTTAAAAAAAAGCTGTTTTAAAGTCAAATCAGGTTACTTGGCAACATACTGAGTATAGCAAAGCAGTTTCTACTGCCACTCCCTAAATTGTCAAAATGAAATATAGAACCAATGAAGGTTTGAACTCTGCTGTAATATGTCTTTCCCAAACACATTACTCCCTGTAATTATCATCAATGGCTATCAAATTTCTTGTCATCATAAAAAAACTGTTTAAATCAACAGGTTCTAAAGACTTCTGCACATTTGAGTCTTGATTTCAACATCAAGTGTATTTAAGAAAGTTTAAAAGCTGTGATCATCTTATATTCTGCAAACTCAAAACCTGTTATTGTTAATCTGCAAAACTAGCATGAGTCCAGGTTTCAGAAAACAGACATTGCTCTCCCACATCCTCAAACAGAATTTATCTCCCAATTTGACCAACATGTATTCATTTAAGTTGAAAAGAAGAAGAAACCATGCAGCCAAGGTCTGAGCCCGATAGCTATTACTTTATTTTTGACACTGTATAGCAGTGTTATGAAACAGCTTCAGGTACTTTTTTTCATACTGATGCCAGAACTAAGTTAAGATAAATGTAAACAGGATTAATATAATCTTAAAATAGATTAACAAAATAGATTAATTACCATAATTACCACTGAAGTGTTATGCTCATTTCAGCAGAAACACAGATTTGAATTTGACTTTATACAGCACCTTTCATACTGAAGATATCTTAGAGTATTTCACAATCTATAGTTACACACCACCAAGGCACTGACTATGAAAATAAATATGTGTTCAGCGATAGCTCATATATCTCTGGAGTTATTTTGATTGATGAAAAGATATTAGACTTCTATTCCTTTTCAAACATGCCAAATGAACAGAGATATAGGAAAGCTTATTAATTGAATTATTAATTAAAGCTTATTAATTGAATTAATCTACAAAACTAGATGTTGCCAAGTTTTAAAATGCCAGGCCATACAGACCATACAGAAATGATTCTTCGAATAGACACTGACCTAGAGAGGCTTTATTGGGTTAACATGGTCTTGTACAGACAGCCCTTCAGAGGCTGACCTTTCTCCTAACAGTTGTCTTACTGAGTTCAAGGAATAATCAGTATTCTAGTGGGACTTCTGCAAGCTTTGAAAGCTCATCCTTTGCTTGGAATTCACACATCACATTTTCTAAGAAACAGCTGCTCCTTAGAAAAAAAAAGTAAATCCTGACCAGCTTTGTACAGCTCTAAGGATTTCTATTCCTTCTTGAATTTGCTTTCTAGCCACTATTTGCAAATCTATTTCTTGTATGCAGTCATATTTTGTTTCTGTTTTCAGAGACTACCTGTTTTGCTTTCATGTTTTCTCTCAGTTAATAGTTAACAGTATTGCTAAACTAGGGGTTAGATATCTTAGAATTTTCATAAAAATTCCTGTTCATGCCTCTCAAAACTGTTTAGAACTTAAGACATTTACAATCTGCCTTGAAGACATACTGTCATTATTCTTCTGTGGCTTTTGTAAACTTTTCAAGTCTTAAAACAACTGAAGATATGAATCAATAAAATTCAAAGTGTTCCTTGAGGCCTGTCATGTAATGTCACCTTACTTTCTCCTAAAATTTCAGCAGTATTTCCAGCAATTGTTTCCCACATGAAGATCCAAAGATGGACGTCAGGAGTGGCAAAAAGAAGCTGAGATATTGATTTAATGTTTAAAAATGTTTATAAATAATAATAAAAGGCATACTATTTTTTGTTATATTTATTGCACTTCAAAATTAAAGACTACCATCATCAATCCAATGCTCTGAATATTTATCATGTTAATTGAAAAGAACTATGCAAACAAAAAGGAATTGTTATAATACTTTTGTCTGCAAACATCTCCCCCTGAAAAATGTTCAATATTATCAATACAAAATTATTTGCTATACAACATGTTGGAGAACAATGGTTCAAAACCAAAGTTCAAAGTTCTCTCACAAAGTTCTCTTGATAACAGTTCTGCAGTTGAGAGCACTACTCAAGTATATTATATTCACATCACTGGAAATAAACCCCCCCTCATTCAAACAGGTACTAGATTATTTATACATTTATATATTAAAACAAATAAATTCAAACCTAGTGTTACAGAATTGGCGGGCCAGTGAAACTTGCTTATAATTAAATGCTCATGTTTATTTTGAAATCATACATTTTTGTAACATATTTATACACGTGCATTCTGGCTTTAATATGTAATTATAAAGAGAGAGGGAAGTTACTAAATGTCAGAGAAAAAAAACTGCAATAAGAAAATCACCACCTTCAAAGTAATAATTCTGCCTCTAAGAGAAAATGAAGGTGAAGTGAATCCTGAGATACTATGGACTGAAATACCAGACTGAAATTATTCAGTATTTCTTGGAAGAAGAGCTGCATTATGAAAATAAAATGTTTCTCTCAAAGTTCCCTGCAATATATGGGGAGAACTGCTAGAAGTTGAATAATAAATTCAATTTGCCTAAAAATGTATCTGACAGGTTTAATCTTCTGTGGCCCTGAACTATTGCTGTGAAAACTTGTATTTTCTTATCAGTATTTAGTACTATTCATACAAGTACTGTAGCATGGTTTCAGCAATTAGGAGATTGGAACAAGTGCTTGCCTTAGCATAATATCAATTAATTTAAAGGAAAAGTATATCAATGTATTAAATAAGTCATTCTAGTGGTCTGAAGTGTCTTGTATCAAGATTGTGAAATCTTTGCCACATTAACTCTGGCTGGATGTTATAGACCGTAAGTGCAACTATAGACAAATACAGGCTTTTACTAAGAAAATATTCTTTAGAAACAAGCATGAATATTTTAAATGTCTGTTCCTTGAAATATGGTATTTTTCTTAGAAAGAAAATAATTTTAATTATTTATAAACTTGTTATTCAAAAGTGAAGTGTCAGTGAATTGATAATTATTTCAAGGACTTCTTCATTCTTATCCCAGCCAGAAACCTCCCAAAATCTAGATTCCTTATAAAAATGGCAACAGACTGAAAGCAAATAGTTACACTATGATATTCAAAATAATTCTAACAAGTAGATTCTAATAGAAAGCAATCAATAATTTAATATTAAAGTATGCTTTTGCAAAGCTTTCTACATCACTGAACTATACAAATATCTGCACAGAAACTTCTTTAATTTTATTTCATTTACTTTATAAAATGCAGCTTGATAAGAAACTTGTAGTTATATCTTCCTAACATTATACTGAAAGAACCCATGAGAATCTTAAATTCTTGAAGAAATAGATGTGTAAATTGTGTTTGGTCAGACTGGGATGGAGTTAACTTTCTCCACAGCAGCCTTCATCAGGATGTGCTTTGTATTCGTAGCTATAAAGGTTATGACGACACATCAGTGTTTTGGCTACTGTTGAGCAGTGCTTCTACAGCATCAAGGCCATCTTTCCAACCTCCCACTCACTCCCATAGGTCAGTAGTCTGGGGGTAGGCAAGAGGTTAGGAGAGAACACAGCCAGGACAGCTGATCCAAACTGGCTGAAGCAGTATTCCATCCATATTATGCTGTGCTCAACAATAAAAGCTGCTGAGGAGGAATGGGGACATTTCGTAAGGCATTTCTCTACTGAAGCAGCTACTGTGCACATTAAGACACTGCTTCTTAGGAAATGACTGGACATTGAGTGTTGGTAGGAAGTCAAGAATAAATCTTTTTATCTTTTGATTCAGCCCTCAGCCTTTGCTTTTCTAGATGAAACTGCCTTTATCCCAACCAATGACTTTTTCATCTTATTTTCTTCACTCCTCACACTGACAAGGATTGAGAAAGCCCCTTGATGTGTTATAATACAAAATGGAATGACTACTTAATTTTGTACATAGGTCCAAACTTTGAAAAGCAGTCAGATGAAGTCTTTGTGACACTCCATGATGCTTTGAAGTAATGGAACAGTTATATACATTTTTAGGAAAAATACTTGGAGAAGACACCATTTCTTAGAGATAGGGGAGAGTGAAAATGGAAGTGATTTTCAGTTCTGAAAGTATGTTTTTTTATTTTCTTCCTCGACTTTTAAGACGAAAGTCCAAGTGCTTAAAGCACTGTAAGTCACATATTTAGCCTGCATGATGTTTTGAAGTCTAATTGAGTTACTAGTGTGGGGCACTGAGGGAGTTTCAGAATTTAATTTCACTTCAAAATAAATATTTTTTGAAAATTTTGATTTTTGGTCTTCTCATGGTGATTTCAAAGTTGTATTAAAGACATACAATTTAGTAAGTTTCACAGTGTTAAATTTTAAAACAATAATGCACATGTACTGCTCTTGAATGTACCTTTGTGGGTGTATTTTAAAAACTTAAGTATTTTCCAATCTGAGCACAAAAGAGCTTCGATGTACTACACACTTTAGGTAAGCATTACTGTTTTTGTATAGATACTGACATAACAAAAACCTGTATTATAAAAATCAAGAACATTTTCTCTTAGTGGAGAAGTAATAAAGAATTTTACATATACATAGTATTATTTTTCCAAAGGAAAAACCATCCAAGAAATTCCATCATGAGAAAAAAAATGTGCTAAAACTCATTCTTATTAGCTGTCAGATTTATTTATCTAAATGTAATACAGTGGAAGGTGGTTGCCATAGCTACAGCAGAGCTCTGGAATAATTTTTCTTCTTCTTAATTGTTGCATATTTGTGTACAAACAGCTTAAGAACATTTTGAGTCTGAGATCTTATAGCTACAAGAAAAACTTTGGATTTGAAACTCCTGCTGACGGAAGATTACTCTATAAAAGGAAGCACAATGGATGAAAACTTGTAGATATACGAAATTGTCTATAGTTGCATAAAACCAATTTTTTTCTTTGTGATATACTAATTAAGAATCTTGCACTCTATTTGCCCCAATCATAGAATAGTTTGGGTTGGTACGGGCATTTAAAGATCATTTACTCCAATCCCCCATGCAATAAGAGGGGGCATCTTCAACAAGACCAGGTTGCTCAGAGTCCCTTCCAACCTGTCCTTGAATGTTCCTAGGGATGAGGTTTCTACCACCTCTCTGGGAAAACTGTTCCAGTGTTTCACCACACTCATTGCATAAAAATTCTTCTTTTTATCTGGTCTAAATTTACATTTTTTTATTTAAAAAAGATTACATCTTGTACTATCGCAATAGCCCTACTAAAATGTTTATACCCATCTTTCACACAAGACCCCTTCAGTTACTGCAGAGTTGCATAAGATCTCCCCAGACCATTTTCCTCGCCAGACTGAACAGCCCCAACTCTTTCTGCCTTTCTTCATAGGAAAGATGTTCCATCCATCTGATTATTTTTGTGATTCTCCTCTGGACCTGTTGCAATAGGTCTGTGTCTTTCCAGTGCTGAGGGATCCAAGAAGCAGTATTCCAGATGGGCTTTCACCAGAGTGGAGTAGAGGGGCAAAATCACCTCTCTCAAGATCAGACCTTGGAAAGCTGAGATACCTATAGATATTTTCCAGGGAAGTCACATCAAATCTTACGTTTTCAGAAGAATTTTAGTGGATCAGATGGGTAGAAAAAACAATACTTCTTCAAATCTTCCTTTGACATATAGCATCTCATTTTTGCTTAGTTAATGTCACAATTTTCCATTTCTTTAACAGAAAAATGCTACTAGAAATGCACTTCCAACTTGTTCAGTGACACATTTATTCTTATAATTGAATGCAGACATGAAAATAGGCTCATCTCAAAAAGGGAGAAGACAGTATTGAATTTTAATAAATGGTTTTATATCATGTTTTAGGGGAGAAGAGATCAGTACATCTATACTTATTCACAGAACAGTGTGGTCACAAATATTGGCATTAAGACCAGTATTCTCATGTCTAAGGATCAAAAGTTAATGACCGAACTTCATAACAAGCATTGCACTGGCACGATTCTCTGGGGTTTTAGGTGTTTTTAAGTTGGTCTGCAGTTTCAGGAGTAGTCAGAGGTAGGTACAAGCAGAGTATAAAAATAAAACTTTTCTGGTGCTGAGGCTTTCTACCCTTTCTTCACTTCTTTTTAGTTAAAAGAGTCAGGAACATAAAACCACACAAACTGCATTTTCCAAATATCAACAGACCACTTCTAGTCAAGCAGGTTCTATAAGTGAGTGTAATAGAAGGCCTCTATTGTGTATTGTTAGATTCCGGTATTGGTCCTTTACTTGTGTATATCATATGTTTAGTTTGAACAATAAGCTATCTTTTCTTCTTCATGTTCTCAGTCAACTAAAGTCTGTTTATAACTTCCTTTATGTATCAAAATTTAATCCCTTCTCTACCCTGGAAGTCCAAAATCTCATTGTTCTCACTGCTTCTGGTGCCTGCAATATCTTCCCAAGGATGTTCTGTTTCCGCCACAATCAATCACAGAATCCTCCCACTTTATGACTTTACTGAATACTTTACCAGAGTAACGATGTCAGGATTTGGTCCATACCGATCTATGTGAGCTGAAAAACTGCTGGTGATACACAATCTCATTTCAATATTTCTGTTTCCTAAGTGACCTGGCAAAACTGAAATCTGGCTCTGGCCTTATGCAGTCACACAGACACAAGCTTAAATGAGACCCTGCTCTCTAGAGTTTAAAATATCCAATTATAGCAATTACAATCAATTGGGAAATTGGCAGACTTCCAAAAGCTGCTTGTTGCTATATCAAACAGAGCAAAACTTCTTTGTGTTCAAGAAGAGACTTATTTAGCAGCTATGACAAAGTACTAATTCCTTCTTCTTTCGGTCTCGCAGAACATCTGAACTCTACCAAAAATAACATATGACTTTCCAAGATTTTATGATCTAATTTTGTATAGAGTTTTGACATTTACTACACTACATTAAAATATTGTAATTGGAATTTTATACATACATACTGTCAAGGTATAGAATTTATAGTAAAAGGAGTAATAGTCTTCATTTCATACCTACTGATTTTGATCTTACTGAGAAAAATTATTTTATTTGCTCATAGATTTAATCATTCATTTACTGGCAGTGCAGTTTAAACAAATTGAAATGAGATATTCAAACACATCTGTCTCAGATGATAATTTATAGTATTTCAGAATCTGTATGATTCCCTATTTAATAGCTCTTTTTTCTTCATGAATTCTGTATTTATGACACAAGCTGATTTCATAGCATGTAAGAAAAATTAGGTTAGCAAGAGGTAACGTTAAAAGGTAGATGGCTTTTTACATGTTACCAATGAATTAAACTGTTTCATATAGTTATGAAAGTAAAAGCTAAAAAGCTGCATCAAAGGACAGAAAAAACTATGTAAACTCAGAGCTGCCCTAACAGGTCTATGTCTTGGGATACTCACCACCCTTGTAATAAATAGAGTTGATTGTTAAGCACCTTGCAAAATTAAATTTACAGAAAATATTGTTTTCCTTCTTCTTAGGATGTGAAGTCAAATTTATGAGTACTGTGTTCCTGTATTCCCAGTCAAGTCAACTCTATGTTGTATATTTCCTACTACCTTTCTAGCCTTATTGTGTCAATTTGATTAAGTCCTTTTCCAACCTGCATTACAGCAGTAACAGAAGTTTCAGTGACGAAAAGTTTCGTTATTCTGGCTTCTGTAGGAACAGAATGAAAACATCTTCCTTCAAGAACAACATTTTTCACCATTAATGCTGCCAATTATTTGTGTTTTGCATTCTGTGGTCGTATTCTTCTCATTCATGATTGTATCTCTTCTGTGATTCATTATATTTTTCACTGTTTCATTAATTCATTGCATTTCTCTCCCATTTACTTCTAAGGAATTTGATCATAGCTCCACTCAGAGTTATACCTATCAATCTCAAATATATGACATTGAAGTTTATAATTTTACAATCCACCTCATCCTTATTACTTTGGTTTCCAAGATACCTTTTCTCATCTTGCTGCCTATAGATCATTCAAACCTGTGTTATCAATATCCTCATCACACTTTCATATGTTGATCATCATTGAAAGTATTTTTCAAAACATTTCCAAAACTGATTCTTTAGGACACCACTTGCAAACATCCAGCCCATAAGGTCTCCTTTTGAGGACCAGCAATGACTACCAATTTGCAGCCGGTATCTTAAAAACCCTGCAGTTCTTGTATTAGATTATATTTTCAATACCTTCACACACATACACACCAGTCACGTGGCCTAATTTATTAACATTCTGAGAGATACCGTCTGATGCATTTCTTGTTAAGGAATTAATTTTTTTTTACAAAAAGAAAGTAATACTGTGGTCTAACAAATATTCTGAATAAGACCATGTTGCGTATTTCAGTGTTTTTTATATATATTTTTTATAGCATTTCTAGGTGACCTTTGTACATGACTTTCACCTAAAATCATTGTGCTTTTATTCTTTTCTCTTCATTCTTATGAAGGCTCATATTCCATGTCACGTCATGAGCATATTCACATATTACTATGAATCAGCTAAGCTGTTAAAACTGAATATCTACATACAAGGTAACTTTAACTCTCCGTTAGGAAAATTCAGATAAGTGATGTCAGTTCTATTTGAATTTTCCATAGTGTTAGGGACATTTAATCAGATATATCTTGTAAATTCTACTGGATTTTTTTTAACAAGACCTTCCTAAGGACTGAATGCATTAAATATTTAGAAAACTTTCCTGAGGCATTTTAGCAGCACTTTTCCACACACCATAATGTATTAATTCCAAATAATCAGGGTTTATGACGTTTACACACTCACCAGCAGTATTTTCTGGTGGTGACATACAAATACTATAATGAAACTTTAACCTTTAGTACTTTCTGATAGTCTCTCTTTTCAGACCCGTTACTAATACAGAAATATTGAGTCATCTGTACCTCATATTGCTTCCTTATAGCCTACTCATTGGGGACCATATGGGGGGCTAATTCTCACTTTCTTATTTTTGAAAATAGCTTCTCAAGGCATTCTGTTTTTCTAATTTAAAGCATTGCTAAACACCCTTTATTAATTTTGGTTCCTTCTCTTTCAGAGAAAGATTAATGTAATGATTTCTTGGAAGAATTAAGCACCTTAATTTAAACAATGTTTCAGGAAATCACACATTAAGTGATTAAATAGAGCAATATATTTCAGAAGTAAATGGATGGTTAACAAAACAATCAATTTAACCCTCAACAAATTTTGATTATACTTCCAAGTTAACCTTCATAAAGGCCATTAGGGCCTGTCACTCTACTCAGGGCCCTGATATTTTTTATACTTTACAATAGTCTCATTGTATATACAGTTTCCCCATCTTATTTCTTGTGCTTATATTTTTGTGATTTATTATGATTTCTTATTTCACCTTTAAACATAAACATCCAAATTTTGACTGTTGTAGTAAAATCGTTATATATTGGAATATATTGGTTTCTGTCTAATAGACAGACAGAAAAAAACACTATGAAAAAGATAATTTCAAACTTGAATGTATGATCTCAAATACTGAGCTGGTAAGATAAGGATTTGTTTAATTCATATTAAAGAACTAAAATGAAGATAACTTCCATCATTTTTTGTATTTGCTAGTGTTTTAATGTAGTTTGATAAATTGTCTTCTTGTTACCAGAGCATGTGGCAATCCTGACACGTCGGGAGTTAAGCCATGGGTCAGCTGACAGGAGTTAACTCTTACTGCATTTTGCCCTTGGTATCTATCTGATGGGCATATAAATATCCAACCTTCAGATTGACACAGAGAGAACATCAATGGCATGGTGACCTACTGGGGAAGGAAGCAGAACATTGTCCTGTTCTGACATGCTTTTCACAGTCCAGCTCAGGGATGGAAGGGGTTTGCTTGTATTTAAATACATATGTAAAACTTATGAAATTTTTGCTGTGAAACAAGGGTTTATTAAATAATATACGTCTATGTGTGATAAGCAGCCCATTGGAGAGCACAGTTTACAAGCTTACTAGATTCTGGGGAAAGTGGTCCTTCTATGTTCTTTTAAATTTAATGTCTATTTTCCACTTTTATGAGATTACTGCTTGCATGTTTGTGGACTTTCCAAAGTGTATTTTACAAATTTTCTTCATAGACACTGTTAATTCAAGTTCCCTAAGAAGGAAAAACTGTGATTGAGCTCTAATGTTTTAATGGCAAGTTATAGCTATTGTTGTTTTTGCAATTTTGTCATAAATGAGACTTCACTTTTCCAATATTGTTCATTGACCTTTAATATAAACCTGAAGTTTCTTCTTGTTAACTTCATTTAAATAATAATAGTAGAGAACAGGCTTGATTTTTTAAAGAAACTCAAATTATACAGGATTCTCAAATTTCCATTCTTAGTTTAGAAGTTAACTGTTCAGAGAAAAAATAATAATATGAAGTTCTGCATCACTCAAATTCACTCAAATTAGACTAATTAGTCAAGCAATTTTTTGGGCTGAGACCACTGTTGTAGGGGGCAGCTTCAGCAGTTCTTGGCTTAATAACAAAACAGTTCTAGGTCAGCTCGTTTTTTTCTAATCTGTGCTAGTGCTACAGGCATTCTGACTGAACATATTGTATTCTATTCCATTCTGTTCTTCAGCTCCTGTTATGAAATATACTCATTTATTCTCTCACACTCAAACTTCCATAAGCTGGTAAAGTAAAACAAAAATCAGTTTCTTTGTTTGCATTTGTGGATCTCCATGCTTGACTTTTTCACTCTGCAGTTTAAAGCACCAGGTGAATAATATTTGATTCAAAGTGCCTGATTAACTACTTCCTCTTCCTGCTTAAGTAGACACATGCTATAATGTCCATCCCCAAAGACTGGATTTTCTATTTGAAACCACATGTATTCCTCTAGGCAATTTTTTCATTCATTGACAGAAATGGTCAGATTTCATAGGCTGTGTATTCAGGCAGATATTAAAAACTTTCACTGCTGATTTGAGCATTTGGTGTTGGAAAGGAGTTAATATATCAATCTAATATTTTTTTCCCTCTTCTACTGAAGGTAGCAGTTACAAAATCACACTGAAACTCACTATTTATGGTGATAAATTTCAAAACAATTTTCCTCTATTGAATGCACACAATCATAAGATTCTTATAGATTTTGCATATATTTGATTACTCTCAGGAAAGATGTTGATGTAAATTTATATTGTAATTATTTGTTCCTATTATTTTTTTTGATAGTGCGTAACCTTTTTGATAGTATCACATAACGTCGTGACTACAATTATTTAGCTTCTAATCATAGAAGCTACCCGCCATAAACTTCTTCCACTTTTGTGGAAGAAAATCCACTGGCATCCTGTTCAGCCTTTATATGCTGAGTATATGTTTGACCTCATGTATTGAGTTTGTGTGGAGGTGCTGCTGGGAGAAGATATCTCCTGGGAGAAGATATCAAAAGCTTCCCCCGTGTCCAATTGAGCCAGGGTAAGCCAGCTCCAAGACAGACCTACAGTTGGCTGTGATAAAATATTTAAAAAGGAGGAAAAAAAATTGCTGTTCAATAGCTGCCAGAAGAGAAGAATGAGAATATGTGAGAGAAAGAACTATGTAGACAGCAAGGTCATTGAAGAAAGAGGGGGATGAGGTGCTCAAGGCACTGGAGTAAGATTCCTCTGCAGCCAGTGCTGAAGGCCATGACGAAGCAGGTTGTCCCTCTGCTATCCACCAGTTATCACAGTGGAGCAGATATCCACCCGCGGTTCCTGGAGGACCCCATGCGCTAGCAGGTGGATGCCCCCAAAGCAGGTGGATGTTCTGACCCCATGGAAAGCCTGTGCTGGATCAGGCTCCTGGCAGGACCTGCAACCCTCTAAAAAGGAGCCCACACCAGAGTAGGTATTCTGGCAGGACTTGTGGCCCTGTGGAGTCCTCATGCTGGAGCAGTGTTTTCCTGAAAGGCTACGCTGCATGGAAAGCACCCACATTGGAGAAGTTCATGAAAAACTGACTGAAGCCTGTGGAAAGGATCCATATTAGAGAAGTTCATGGAGGATTGTCTCCTGTGGGGGGATGCCATGCTGGACCCTGGGGAGAGAGCAAGGAGGAAGGACTAGCAGAGATGACATGATAAACTGATTGCAACCCCTATACCCAATCTGCTTGTGCTGCTTGTGTGCAGGAAATGGAGAAATCAGGAGTGAACTTGGGCATAGGAAGAAGAGAAAAGTGGAAGTTGTTTTAAGGTGTGTTTTTATTTCTCATTACCCTACTCAAGTCGAGTCCGTTGCCTGTGCCACTAATTGCTCAGTGATCTTTCTGTCCTTATCTCAACCCATGCTCATTTTGTCACATTTTTCTTCCCCTGTCCACTTGAGGGGGTGATAGAGCAGCATGGTGGGAACCTGGTATCCAAATGAGGTCAACTCACCATATCCCATTCTTCCCATACATCTCCAAATTTGATACAATCTCATCTAATTTCTTCCACTGCCCTCTCAAGACAGTTTGATTTGCCTGTGAATAGATTAGCAGGAAACTCAATTTAAAATTAAGTCTTAACCTCACAGAGCGGCTCAAAGACCCCTTAGCCGGCCCTGACTCGTACTCAAAAATACCCACAGCTCAGACCCCTGCTTTTACTACTTACCAATCTGAGTCTGAAAGCAGCTGGGTATATCTGCCTATGACTTGCTGCCTGTAAGGTTAGCACAGCCCAAGGCAGCTTTGATTTGTCTGTACACTGGCAAATAAATGCCACTTTTCCTATTAAGCCTTTTCATGTTGTGCAGGCTTTGCTGATTCTTCCTATGTAATATCTCCCAAGGTCTGGAAATTTCTGCATTCATAATGCTGAAATCCTCATTAGCTCATGCACTTCAATCTCATCCTTTCTGACTTCTCTACTATTCTGTGTTGCTAAACAAATGCAAAAGATTTTTAAGGTTACAGGAAAGAGGTGACATAACGGACTGCTTAGTAAGAAACAAGTTTTACAAAATGCTATATTTCAGTTATATCTGTCAGTATGTCCCATGAAGTCCCATCAATATGTTTCAATACTTTAAGGTGGTGTGTGAATAAGAGCTTAGTCTTTTACTTCATTGAAGATAAACGAACAGCTTCCTCTGGATTCCTCATCAGCGCCAGCAGTGAGCTGTTTAGCCACCCTGATCCTGCAGCCTGGCTGTTGTGTGTAAGACTGAGGCTGATGAATCAGCAATCTTACTCAATCTTACAACAATTACAACAATCTTACAACAAGCAATCTTGCAACACATAATATGGTATGGTTCAGCTACAGCATTTGCTAAGGTTACTGAAGAGATTGTCTCTCCTCAGGAAGACAGGTTGTCATCTGGCTTATTTACTGGTTTCATAACTGATAAATAACTTTTTGCATCCCTGCTTCCCTGCTACCTTCCATACAAACATTGTGCCAACTAAATCCACTGCCTGTGTCATGTCATTTGTGTTTTAAAATTGATACTAGGAACACCTGCCTAAATGCATAATGCAATTCTCTGTTTCCTCTTCCAAAATTTCTTGAAGGAAATTGATTTCATTTCAATTATTTCACTGGGTGCCAGATAAGCTATGTATTTCCAAAATCCATCTAGCTATGATAAACAAAGTATGTGAGATATTATTAAAGAAGTGAATGAAAAGGAACCATGGATACATGTAGCTGTAGTCTAATACAGCTGTCAGTATCTCCATCACGTTCTCTCATCCTGCAATGAGCACCGCACCACATTAAGCAAGGATGGGTCACTATAGGTGATGAAGCCAGGCATTTCAAAGGAGGTGCCCAGCATCTCTAAACTAATCTCACATTTAGGGAAGAATACTAAAAATGGGAACAAGAGAGGAAGGTTGACCTCAATGACTCTGATACAAAGATAAAAACTCTGCACTTGTAAAAACATTTTGAATAATTTGTAAAAAGATGGGCTGCAGCATTTAGAAGAGTGTCTTTCAAAGTGCAATGATATTGTGGTAAATTATGTCAAGACACAGAAATATATAACCTAGGGGAGATTATTGCTTGTGCATTTTGTTCTGAGGATATTTTAATGTCTTTTTTGTATAAAGTTTTTCTGTCTGGAGCTTTAAAAAAACCCTCTGCAATGTCAGAAGACAAATTTCATTTGTAAGAAGGTTGCAATAATTCTTCCTGTGAGAAATCTGCTCCCTGATTTTTGAGTTAATCACTTGTGCATAGACAAAAGAAACAGATGTTTATTTGTGTTTACAGCATGCAATAGTAATTCCTTGATTCCAATAGAGACCAATGACTGATGTAATAAAGATTTTTCATTACCTTATTGAAGAGACCCACGCTGGAAAACTAATACATTAAAAGCTAAAAGCCCAGTACTGAAAGCAATGAATATGCAATTTGGGATGTTGTAATCTTTAAACACTATAAAATAGTCTGTTCTAGTACACATGGAACCATTAAATTTTGAAATTTTGAAGTTTTTGTCAAAATATATCTAGTGAAGGCCCTATATCTTTCTTGATTTTTCATTGCCTGTAACTTTTGAAGTAATAAATCTCTTGTTGACCTTTATGTACAGTACTAAACAGTGGAGCTGAGGAATGAATTGATCAGGTACTAGTTATGAGGATAGTAAGAGGTTAATCTCTATTTTTGAATGCAAAACTAATAGATTCAAGTACATAAAAATACTGTTTGTAAATACAATATAATTTAATAACTATTTAATATATTTGTCCTTTATAAATATCTTAAAAATCAATTGGTATATGAAAGTTGTTTGATTGTGAATTTTAGTGTTTTGAAATGAAATTACTGAGAAAATTCCATCCAGACTGAAAAAAAGTACAGAAATTCTTGAGACTAAGATGACTGTGACTAAGCCATTGCTGGTTTTACTTCATCAATGTCACCATTGTGTTGTTTCTTTAGCCGTTACAACATCACTAGGTTCTCTGTGTTATTTTTGCCTAAAGCATATAACTTTCCTGCTTATTTGAGCTGGCACCATGATGTTCTCTATTTTCTGAATTTTCAGCTTCATCAAAATTGTACTTTTTTTTCTATGCATAGTTTGTGATACAGAATGTTATTAATGTAATTTGGCTTTCACAATCGCTATATAATCAGATTAAGGATATAGCCTTTTTATGTAAATGAATTAGCAAGTGAAATATGAACCATAAAATATGTCATTTTTGATTCATTGCCTCTCTATTAGAAAATCTTTTTTAGGAATCCAGAGTCTTCAGTTTTTTTCAGTTTTTTCTGCTTTATGATGATAAGAGTCCAAAAGTCATGTTGAAAGTCTTAGTCTTGGCTGAGGTGTCCCTATGCTCTCTAAAAAGGAAAGCTTCATAGTACAGAGAAAGACTTCATGGAAGAGTCAGAGCCAGAGATTATTTCTCTCTTAACCTGCCATTTTGCTCCTTCCTATGCTCTGAGGAAAAAGGATAAACATTACTGGCAAACTAGTAACAACAGACAAGGAGAAGGATGGGGTACTGCACAATGTTTTTGCCTCAGTCTTCACTGGGAACCTCCCTTCCCATTCTCCATCTCAAGTAGATGGACTGCAAGATGGGGACTGGGGAAGCAAAGTCCCTTCAACTGTAAGAGAAAGTCAGGTTTGTGACCACCTGAGGAAATTGAAAGTGTGTAAGTCTATGAGACCTGACAAGATGCATCTCTGAGTCCTAAGGGAATTGGCTGATTTTTCCAAGCCATTCTTCTTGATATTTGAATAGTCACAGCAATCAAGTAATGTCTCTGGTGACTGAAAAAAAGGAAACATTTCACCTATTTTTAGAAAGGGTAGAAAGGAGAACTCTGGGAACTTCTGACATGAGCCTCACCTCTGTGCCTTCTAGATCTTCCTAGAAGCCAAGGTAAGACATGTAAAGGATGCAGAGGTGATTAGAAACAGCCAGCATGGCTTCACTAAGGGCAAGTCTTGCCTAACCAAACTAGTGGCCTTCTATGATGGAGTCACTACAACACTGGACAAGGGAAGAGCTATAGATCTATCTGCACGTGTTATAAAACTAAGTGGTGTGGCTGAACACTTGAGGGATGGGATGGCATTCAAAGGGCCCTGGTCTAGCTTCAGAAGTGAGCCTATGTGAACCTCATGAGGTTCAACAAGGCCAAGTGTAAGGTCCCCTATCTGTAACCCAGGGCAATCCTTAGTATCAATACAAACTGGGAGACAAAGAGATTGAGAGCAGCCCTGCAGAGAAGAATTTGAGGGTATTGGTGGATGAAAAGCTGAACATGAGCCAACAATGTTCACTCATAGCCCAGAAGGTCAACTGTATCCTGGGCTGCATCAAAAGAAGTGTGACTACCAGGTTGAAGGAGGTGGTTCTGCCCCTCTGCTCTTCTTTGATCTGTCTCCACCTGGAGTACTCCTTCCTGTTCTGGAGTCCTCAGCACAAGACAGACATGCAGTTGTTGAAACAGATCCAGAGGAGGCCTACAAAAATGATCAGAAGGATGGAACACCTCTCCTATAAAGAAAGGCTGAAAGAGTTGGGGTTGTTCAGTCTAAAAAAAAGAGAAGGCTATGGGAAGACTTTATTGAGGCCTTTCGATAATTGAAGGGAGCTTATAAGAAAGATGGGGATGAACTCTTTAACAGGGCTTTTTGCAACAGGGCAAGGGGCAATTTTTTTTAACACTTTAAGAGGTAGATTTAGACTAGATAAAAGGAGGATGTTTTTTACAATGAGGGTGGTGAAACACAGGAACATGTTTCCCAGAAAGTTGGTAGGTGCCCCATCCCTGGAAATATTCAAGGTCTGATGGGACAGGACTCTCAGCAACCTGGTCTTGTTGAAGACGTACCTTCTTATTACAGGGTGGGTAGACCAAGTGACCTTTAAAGGTCCCCTCTAACCCCCAAAATACTATGATTCTGTGATTTTATTTTTGAAAGTAACGTTCCTGGGAGCTGGTGTTGGAATTTCTATAGTCTCTTCATTTCACTATGAATCAGACAAATACAGTTTTTTTGTATGAAGTAATAGATTATCTGTATTTGAAAAGATACAGTTAAAAAAAACACCTTACACTCAAAATTCAATGACTTACACATGACATACAATTACTTAATTACTTAAATTTATCTCTTATCTTATTCTGATGTGTATAGAAAGCCCCTAATCACCAAGATAATTTTTAATTATCCATATGCTAGGAGCTAGGAATTAACTTTTTGATCTATCAGTCGGACATTTATTTTTGAAGAAATAATTTATAGAACAATACTTTTTCCACGAAACGTTCTGATAAGGTGGGAGAAGTCAAGAAAAATGTAAGTCAAACAGTGCTGAAAATCACTAGGGGACATAGCTTTCAGTCATTTCATATTTATATCAAAGTTGCTTTTAAAGCTGAGAACTAAAATTCTCTAGTAAGGTCTTTCAATTCAGGTTACTAGAGAAACATCATTAGTCTATTCTGATAAACACTTTGTTTGCTAACAGCTAATTATTTTTTTTAATATCTGCAGCATCTTCTTTTCTGCATTAGCTCTAAAGATATCTCACCAGCACTTGAAGTTACTAAGTTAAAGGCTTTACGCAAAATTTAAGGTCAAAGAAAATCTGATCAAGAAGAAAAATAACCAAATAAATTTTAAATGTGCAATGGTTAAAAAAATGTATTTAGAATGAATTTATTGAGAAAATACTTTAAAATATAATTTAAAACTAACGTTCTTTAAAAAAGATGTCAAATATTTTTTTAGCCCACATTTTCAATCTCTTTTCTTATCTTTTCCTCCTGTGCATATTCTACTGTTTTCTTTTCTCCTTTCTGCAAAAATACATAAATAATGATATAACAATCAAACCACTGCACACAATTTTTTTCCTGGGCAAAAGAATGAGTCTGTCTTGTTGTCTGAAAGTATTTTATTTATTAACTCTTTAAGTTAACAGAAATTAATTTAAAGTGGTGTTTTCAATTCTTGATGTGATACTGCTAATTCCCAACATCATTATACCTTTCCATAAAGCAAAATAAAGCCTACTGAGAGTGGTATTTTTTTCTTCATTAATGCTCACACATTTACTAAATGTAGTCTACAGGTCTCTAAAATTTCTGAGAAAACAAATGAAAACCAGTTGTCTAAAGCACTCAACTTTAACTACTGAAAGACTGTTAGCCTGGTTTTGGCAATAGTATTTATTTGGCAATCCATGATGAAGCAAACAAAGCTTATCTAAGACAATTCTCAAGGGACACTATTATTCCATTCAGGATTAAAGCAGTTGCTGCAATAGTAGAAGGAGGTAGTTACTCCTATCATGCAGCTGGAAAAAATAAAGTCCCAGGCACACATGCATGTCATGCCTTTTAGAAGTGAAATTTCTGATGGGCAAATTGCTTCTGCTGTATTTCAGCCTGTAGTGTTATGCCATGCACTGAATGAAATAGCTGTAGAAGAAATATACCAAAAAATTCCAGATCTGTAGTAGGGCAATATGAATGATGACTCTGGAAAGCTCTTCGTTGGATTTTTTTTTTCATATGTATTTCTTTCATGAGTAGAAAAAGAACAATAATTCTCACAGGAATTAATAATATCTCTGGACTTTGCTTTTTTAAATGTTTCTTGCGAATCTTGAAGAGGTCAGATGTTGAAATTAATTCCATTTTCACCCACCTCATGATATATGCCAGCTGTCATTGCTGACAGGCCTGGTACTGTTGGTGGGCTTAGCATTTTAGAAAACAGGACATTGTTCAGATTGAGGTCCCAGTGTGACAGATATGAACATTGCCAAACCTTCTCAAAAATTTAGGTGCTCTTCGACCACATTAATTATTAAGGCAGAATGATCATACCCACTGGTATGAGAAATGTTTCCTCAATATAATTATATTTTCCTGCATACTAACACCATCTGAAAAAAATAGTGAATTAGACAAGCAAAAGCTGACACCATCCTGTGGATTGTGCAAAAGGAACACATTAACTCTTAAACAAGACATTGTTCCTGGAAACTTCTGAATGCATCCTCAGAACTACTGAGTCTCCTTAAATCAGGTTCATTTCAGTAGAAATTGCTGGTTTTGGGATATGGTTTAGCACCTTGAAGGACTGGGCTTTTGAGAAATACTTTAGAAGTGAATTATGCTCTTCAACCTTTATTTTTCCAGCCTGCAAACCTTTACAGCTCATCACTAAGTGACCTTACGTGATAATGATGGCTGAACTGAGTAGACATCTGTAATTTCAGAAAGTGATCGCAGCTTCTGCTTCAATGCCTCCCCGCTGCTCTCAGCAATTTATGAACAATAGCTGATGATGGCTAAATAATTAATTCAGCTGAAAGAAAAATAAATCTCTGAGTAGATTTCACATTGTTAGGAAAATAAGAGTGTCACGTGAGGTAAAGAAGATAAGAAAGTCTTCCTATTCTATTTAAATACTATAGTTTCCCACTTGTGTGCAAAAGTTGACAGAAAGATTTTGAAAAATCATAATGTCCTAACTTTTTTCAGCAGATATGGTGAGGGTTTTTTTTCACTTCTTGTTCCCTTCTCCCTGAGTCAAATTTACATCTATGCCTATCTTGGGATAATATTAGTCTGAATTAATTCCTGTTAGTTCTTGGGTTTGACTTCATTTTTTTTTTTATTAACTGCTTTCCTTGAGGTCTCCTTAGGATAACTCAACTGTGTTGCCCTTCGTTCTTTTTTAAAGAAAACATTATAAAGGTGATCTCAGTTCCTGCTTATTTCAATTAAAATCATTGTAAATGACCCCTTGAAAGAAACACAGAATGCTTTTCTCCTTTCACCCATGTAGTAGATGGAGAGCACATTCTATTCTTTGAACTGCTGTGATTTACACATAAAAAAAGTCCTAAATCAGGAGAGTTGATAATAACTGCTAAACTGCTATGTACAAGAGACTTGAGCCCAGATGATCTTTTAAATAAATGAAAAATTAGGCTTATGCTATTGGTTTTCATTAAGACTAGGACAATTTCGTGAGAGGTATCCAATACAGAAAAGAGTGCAAATGAAAATTGCTCACATTTTCCCTGTGAAAAAGCATCTGCATAGCATCATCTATTGTCCTGCCGTAAATATAATTTCCTTTGTCACTCAGAGAGACAGAATATTGGGCCAGATAGGGCAGTAATCTGACTTGGTAGGACATTTCCTGTGGATTACAATGGAGTAAGATCCAGCATATTGCCCAAAGGGCATTATGAGTGGTCTTGTATATCTGCTTGATGAGAGATGGTAAATAAACTCAGTATAGAGAAATACAGTGTTTTAATTCACACTGTTTGGCAGATATTAGAAGGAAATCAATATTAAATGTGAGAAAAAAATAACTATATAATACTTTTGTGAGTCTTGAAAGGGACCATCTCACATAAGTGAAAACTTGCTAATGTTTGTCTAATGCAGTGTACAAACCCCAATATACTGCAATAAAATAGATTGGAATTAAGAAACATGTAAACACGTATTTCTTTTGCAATGATCAAACATCCAAAGGAATAAAAGCTTATAGAACAGGTTATTCAAGTATATTTTAACTATAAATAGAATGATTCATTATATGTTTAAAAAAATGAATTACAATATATGGTCTGAAAAAATCTCCACTTGAATTGGATTTAAAGCTTTCCTCAAAATGTTGACTTTTTCTCTTAGCAGATATCATTGCCACATAAAAAGCATCATTTCTAGAATAAAAATGAAAGTTACATACAGATCTTCAGCACCTCCAGAGTTCGCACTTTTTCTCTCACTATAAATCTTTTGCCCATTTATTAATTTTCAATGTTTAATTTTCTTTCAAGTAATAATCACGACCATGCTACATGCTACTCCTGTCTCCGCCAGTTAAGAGCCTTCTCTTGCTTCTCCAGGCTTGCCTGACTTCGCCTATCACGTAAAAAGACACAGGTAAGATAGTAGGAGCATAAGAAGTACGGAAAAATTAATTCATAGAATTAGGAATTTAGTTTACTGGTGAAGAAAATAAAGCACTGTTATCTTCCAAATTAAACCCTTAGTAGATTTCCTAGAACACGTTCTGTAGGTTTCATAGTGATTCTCTGGTCTTAGCAACTGTTACTTTTCAAAGACTGGCAAACAAAGATGCAATTTCTTTTCATCGGGTTTACTGATAGAAATAAATATACTTTGTTACACAGGAAACTGTCTGAAAAGGGTAGTGTGCCTCCAACATATTCACTAAAGAAAAAAATAACTTGCCGATCCACTTTGTTGTAGAAAAACAGCTACATAAAATTTCCTTTATTTTCAGTTGCACTAGGGAGAACTGTCTTTTCTCTGACATCCGGAACTAATGCTCAGATATGCTGGAATTCAAACTCTCTGCAATTACAGGAGATACCAGCTTTCCACAATGAAGATGTCTACTTAAAAGCTGATGAATTTTGTTTAAAAGTAGCAGGGAAAATACATTTTTCATTCATGTTGATAACTGGTTCTCCTAGTTATACACATAAGTATCCACTCACTATTGAAATATCCATTTGAGGTGCATGTTTGCAGTGACACCCTGCCCAGAGGCTTATTTATGAAGAAAAAACCCTAAACTTTATTTCCACTAAAAATATAGAGAATAGAGACCCTCTGAAATCTCTGGATTCAAGAAAAGTCCTTTTAAAAGCTCTATTAGCCCTAAAACCTGCATCTGCTCTCTAAATACCAAGGTCACCGGGGATATTCTAGAGTGATGCTACGCCTATTCTGCCTTGAGACATAAATTCTCTTCCATCACTTCTTCCCAGCCATGCAGCAGATACAGCTCATCTCTATTTATACTTGCTTCCTTCATGGTTGTGTAGCATACCTTGTTATCTTTTTCAGTGTATTTGTTATCAGTGGTAGTTGCCTCAGATACATAATGTTCTCTTCACCTGTGTAAATTCAATGTCATCTTGAGGTCAAGTTGACACATACATACAAATATGTGTCAGAAGTGTAACTGAACTCTACATCTACATTTAAAATTTCTCCTGACTTCTGGGACAGAGCATGACAAATTGTATTTAAAAGAAGATAGCTCCAAGCTCAGCAGTTTGTTCATCAATTTAGATTCCATTTTCAAGGTAGACAGGACACTATTCTTGAAATACCTATGAGGAAACTAGACCTGGATAGCTATTTTGAGTTAATGTGATTCAACGATTGCCTCTTCAAGATGTCACTTAAAGTATCTGCCCATTCATCTGAAATCTGCTTAATTCAGAAAACCAAATAAAAAAAAGGACTTAGAAAATCATTTTGAAACTCAGCCTGAAGTCAGGTCTATATTTAGATTCTTAGCCATGTGGGACAAATCTTTAGAAAAACCGTTCGTTCAGTTTCTCAGGAAAAGCATTGCGACTTGCAGATAATCAGCTGTCTAAAATACTTAAGCCAGTTTTTAAGAGTCTTCACCTTTATCAGTTTTGTAAGTTGCATTGCTAGTAAAGAAAAGATTTTATCAAAGGCATGAAGGCTGTTAATTTGGTCATTTATTCCATGTTTGTACATTTCTCTTTTTATTGTCTATGAATATATATTAAGAAATTAAAGAAAATTAGTGAAACACTTTCTGCTCACACTGTCTCTTCTCTTCTAGCCACTCACTTCCAACGAGCCCAGATTTCATCATGGAAGCTGTTGGCCCTTAGCCCTTAGCTGGCAGCTAAACAGTAGTCAGCCACTTTCTCACTCCTTCTTCCTAGGTGAAATGGGAAGGAGAATCAGAAAAGAAAAGGATAATGACAGTTTTAACAGAACAATAAAAGAAGATATAATAATAACAACAATAATAACAGTAGTATAAAAGAATGTATTTTAATATGCCACCCAAAGATTAGCCCATCCAAAACACTGATTTCAGTGAGGGCAACAACAGCAGAATGCAGAACCTGGATCACCCACTCACCCCCAAAATTCCCATTTTTAACTGAGGAGGATGTATGGAATATTCCGTTGGCCAGTTTAGGTTAGCTGCTCTGCACTTGTCTACTAGCAAAACACGAGAAACTGAAAAAAACTTGATTTCTTAGTAACTAAAACCAGCAGTGTATCATTAACATTATTCTCTTACTACAGCTACTTGGAAGACAATTACCTCTCTCTTAGATGACAATAAAAATTACCTAGCAACAACTAAAACAATAAGTGTTCTCAACATTATTCTTGTACTAAATCCAGAACAGCAAATATTGGGAAGAAAATTCTATCCTAACTGAAACCAAGACAGAAGCCCAACACTTGAGTTAAAAAACACAACCTGCTGCCAACTGCAATTTCATCTGGGAGTAAAGCATCTCATTTCACCTGGCAGCGGCTTAAGAAAATATTTCAAAAGAATATTTGCTGATGTTGCAGAATAACTACTCTAGTTTATACTACAGTATAAAATATTATGCCTCCTCAACCGATTCTTATGTTTTCCCTAACAACCCTCTATCTATTTGTTTCTTTGTCTCTTGACTGTTTTTATACCTAGAGTGTTGTTTCCATTCTTGAGGAATTAGTATGCTATTGTCTTGCAGATTATCTTGCTTTAAACACACTCTGTAGAAAGATTCAATGACATTTCATTCATATAAGAAAAGACTGAAATGAGTGTGCATAGTGTAGTGCATAATCTAAAAAAGCTTCCATTCCTTGTGATTTTAATTTTCTATTAGCACACGACACTCGTCCTTTTTATTATTTTAAATAAAAGTAGAACTATCTAGATGTATGTAGATACACATACATTTTCAAATATATATGTATTTATAAATATGTGTATATATGTGTCTATATACAGACATATATGAATATATATACACATACACGCATATGTGTATATATATATGCATATTTGAAAATATAAGTAGTTAATTACCTGAGCATGATGTAAGTGTGATGGAGTAAGGGGTGGGATATTGTAGTTTGATCGAAAATAGAGTCAGTTTTGTGACTAACTCAGTTGCTCTAAGTAACTTCATTCTCTGAAAGCCAACTGCATGGTTTTGAGAGTGTTCCTCGCTAAAAGTAATAACACAGGACAGTGGTTTGCACAAAGGTCAATGCTTATACTTATTCTTATAGTAACCAAGGCCGTTCTCAAGTGGTGGAACAAGGCTGAGCCTGTGAGGAGAGGCAGACAGGACAGGTGACCCTAAATTGACCAACAGAGTATTCCATCCCGTATACATCTTACTCGGTATAAAATTAAGAGATCACGAGGATCTCATCATTCTTCTGCAATGGCCAATGTCCAGTGAAGACCTCATCTGTCTGGTTGTTCCTGATCCCGAATCCACGTATTCCTCAATCCAGTTAGTGAGCTCAGCTTACCACTTTCTTCAGTCAAATGTAACTTACTAGAATGCTGAAAAAAACCTAGCCTTTTTCTGCCAAGCAATATAAACATTTAGAGTATTTGCAAGATGCTTACATGTGTTCCTTATTTTTTATTATTTATCAGATTTTAAAAGATAGCTTAAGATGAAATAATGCAAGGACAAATTCATACAAAGACGTGTCCTAGAAAATGAAGAGAATGTAGAGGACCTTAAAGCTGGGTGTTTTAAAACTGGTGCGAGGAAAGAAGTAAACACACAAAAAAGCAGAAGACAGGAGAAGGTGGCCAGCCTGAAATTCTGGAGAGGAGTTTTGGGGTTTGTTTTTTTTAAAAAAAATCTCTCTGAGAACATGTCTAATCCACACCTGCCAGAAAGTGATGGATTGTGTTCAAACTGTGGCTGTAGAAGGAATATTTTTTCCAAAATGTTTATTTTGTAACCTCAGTAATGGAAGGAACATCTGTGTGTGAGATAAAAGACTGTTTAGAAACCACCATGTGATCTATCCATTTGAATTAGATGATACTTTCTCTATAATTAAGATTAACTTGCAATTATATGTCATGCCAAATTAATACAAATTTAAGTTCAAACACCAAAAAAAGACTAACACAGGTGAAGAGACATTACTGACCAAAAAAGACAAATATTGACTAACATAATCAATATCATAGAAATGAACAAGTCATTGCCACATTAATGTGCAAAATGTACCCTTGATAACTGTCATCAGTGCATTTGTTTGTATTTAGAAATGGAAATATATCTTTACATAAATAACAGTATTAGCAAGTCAGTTCTGAAACGATACGTCACAAGTGAAACTATAGACAACTTATGTTGACAGACAGCTCTGGGAAATGGGGAGGATAAAAAAAAGACAAAAATCTTTCATCTGTTTCAGAAATTCCCAGAGATAAAACTACAAAAGGACCTTGGTGTCCTGTTGCCTTGTGAAACTCATCAGAGTTCAGATTCTTCATGGTACTCACAAGGAATTAGTCTTCTTAAAGCTATAATGATACAGAAATATGAGGAAGTTAGCTATGACTTAGAACTCTGAGCAAAATCAATAGTTTCAGGTACCTGGAAATCTGCCTATGGTCAAAACCAAAAACTGAAGGTTAGTGACAGTTGAAGAGTGCTTGGCAGAGCTCATCAATGTCTAGTTATTAGACGAAAATATCTTAGTTATGCTGGGAATGTATCTGCAGTAATTAGGGAGAACATGTATCCCTAGAGTGAGAAATCTGGAGGTTTTCTGAAGTGCCTACAGGCTTGGCGATATTTCATAGAATCAGAATCATAGAATGTCCTGAGTTGGAAGGGACTAATAAGGATCACTGAGTTTAACTCCTGTCCTTGCATAGGACAATCCCAACATTCACACCATGTGTCTAAAGGCATTGTCCAAATGCTTCTTGAAAATTGTCAGGCTTGGCAGTATCACTGCTTCTCTGGGGAGCCAGTTCCAGCACTCCATCACCCTCTGGGTGAAGAACATTTTCCTAATACCCAATCTAAACCTCCCTTGATACATCTTCCTGCCTCCTACCACTGGTCACCAGAGAGAAGAGATCAGCACCTGCTCCTCCTTCTCTTGTGAGGAAGCAGTAAACTGTGATGGGATGTCCCCTCCATCTCCTTTTCTCCAGACTGAAGACATCAAGTGACATTAGCCACTCCTCATACAACTTCCCCTCTAGACCTTTCACCAAATTTGTGACATTCCTCTGGATACTCTCCAGTAGCTTTATATTGTTTTTATACAGTGGCACCCAAAAATGCACACAGTGCTCAAGGTGGGACCACACCAATGGGGAGTAGAGAAGGAAAATCACCTCCCTTGTGATAGACTAGCAATGCCATGTCTGATGCAATATTTTCTTTGAAAAGAGTATATTCTCAGGTGGTTTTTTTACCATAATAAAGGGTATGTTGTAAAGAGGATTGACATGTCCACATACAAATAAATAGCAATGTGTTGAGCAGTATATTGAACTGGGAATTAATTCTAAAATGAACGGTTGGTTTAGAGCAATATGGCATGCAAAAAAGAATGAGCTTTACATCTCCACAAAGCTAATTAGCATAAGCAGAAAGTGAGTATGCATGGCTGTATTGTCTTGATCACAGAACTACACACATTATGACTGCTTCTGTCTTCTTCTAAGTAAGTACTGTAAAAATCTCTTTAAGTGGCCTTGAAAAATCCCACCTTACAATGCAGGTTTCTTAAAAAATGAAGACCAGAATATGTCTATACTTCTCCACCTTTTTAACCTGACAAGCCTTCTCATAGGTTTATACAATAGTTCCTAATGTATCATTATCTATACAACCATTAAATAGAAAAAAAAAATCTTAGGCTTAAATGCGTACAATTAACTATATAATTATTTTAAAGTCTTGGAAGCTGAAAACTCTTAGTACAATTAGTATAAGTACTAGCAATCATAATTACAATACAATTTGATGAATCTGATATCTTAAAAGACTGAATAGATTGCTTTCATTGTATAGTTCTCCATAGAGAGAAAATTGAGAAAGATAAATACAGTCTACAAGTACAGGTAGGGCCCAAGAGAGAAAGTCCAAGAGATTGTTATTTAGCAGTGGACGTCACAAAATGCTCTCAGACATAAGGAAAAAAGATACAATGTATCATTATTACTTTCCTTGAAAGGTGCTCTGAAACTGTAAGTGCTTATTATCTTCAATTGAGACATGTAATATAAATCTGAGTGTTTAGAACTGAAAATTTAATCTTTTATGTATCCATGTCTAGACAAATTTTTCTGACAGGTAAATTCTAGGACAGATGTATGATTGTTCCTAATAGATGCATACTAAGAGTCTAGGTGCACTTACAGACCGAAACTCTGACCAACATCTTCTCTAGAAGAAAAAAAATGCAAATCAAAATGGTCACCAAAATGCAAATATTCTGGGACTTTGTTTCTGCTGTCCCCAAACAGATGTGGGTGACAACATCAGAATCAGTGTGGTTGCGGAAGTACTGCCACCCACAGAAGAGGATCTGGAACAGTAATGATCCAGGGAATGTATGACAGCAGCACAGCCAACTCCAACACTGTCAAGGACAGCAACTGCAGTGCTGTTGGAGACTCAAGGCCAGGCTGATGTTCTCTCTGCCCATGCTTACAAGATTGGTGTTGATGCAAGTGTATACAAGGAATTGGGTCATGGCACATCTTTGCCGACTGTAGAACTGCCTGTGGTGGTATGGATCTTTCCAATGCATTGATTATTAATTCATTTATATATATATTTAAGCACAAACGTTCAATTCTCCTCTAAGAATACAATAAACATTTCCCAACAATAATAACATCAGCTACTTGCTTCTATAGATGTAATCCTATCACACTGCACCATTTGTGAATCTAAGTAGAAAATGTTTTAGACCTTCAGTGGTTAAATAAGTCACAACTAATTGGTCAGTTCTATCAAGTCAGCCATGAAAAGAAACAAAAATCCTGCAATGGCTGTATTTACAAAGGAAGAATCAATTCAACATCAAGACTGGGAAACTGTTTGAGTAAACAACTACAGTCCCATTAAACAGCAGGAACAAGCTCCAGCCCAGCTGGCATCTTTGAATAAAGCCAGTTAAAGTTTGAAATGAGGAGAAGAAAAAAAACAAAAAAAAAATATCAAAAAAACCCCATACAAAAGCTACAGATAGAAAACTAACCTCTTGAAAATGAGGACACACAGCACAAAACAGAGAATAAAAGGCAGGATAATCAACAACAGGAGGTAAACTAAGAGACACCTGAATTAGAGCAGGTAGAGATGAAGAACTGGTCTGAAATATGAGTGACACTAGGATCCAGAATGCTAATTATGGAGATACAGGAGATAATGTGAAAGAGATACAGGTCATAATGTGAAAGATACCTGTCTTTATTTATCCCTAGGAATCTCCACATTATTGACTGGTAATTATTTTGTTTGTACTCAATGAGTTCTGTGTTGGGAAAGTCTATCACATACGTGTGTAAGCGCATGGGTTAGAAACACACATGTGCAGACGTAAGTTTAAAATCCTATAGCCACTCAAGTGAAAATCACAATATAAAACAAGATTTCTGCTTTTGCTTTCCTGACTCATACAGAAAAAGCCCAATTTTTTTCAGCTTCTTCGTAAAGTCTCAGACTTGACCGGAAAGAAATACTGAAATGCATGTTTTGGCCTTATCAGCTTGTATAGTGAATATTACTATGTAAACTTTAATGGAGAGACTTTGTCATATGCCAGCTGAAGATGTGTTCTGCTTACAGTAATTTCAAACATTTGTCAGGTTATCGAAAACAGAGGTGATTACATCCCAGATACTTTGTCATCTTCTACCATCTTACGGAGAACCGCAGTAGGGAAAAGCACATGCTATTCTTTCTCCAGAGCCACCTGTTCTCTGTTACTCCCTGTTTGATCTTAGGGTTCAAAAGTCAGAAAAAAAATATGCTGTTGGTACAGCTTTATGCTTAAAAATGAGACAAAAAGTGCCCTTCTCCCTCGTAAATCCAGAGGTGATTATAATAACACTTGCAGCAGAGAAACAATGTGACCATGTTATTTAAGTGCTAAATTTGTTGAAAAGAGGAATTGAGGCTAGAAATTGAATATGGTTCAATATTTTTAAAGGTCTCAACATGAACCTCCACACACAAATCTCCTGCTCTGATTTTGGTGCTCAGGTTCCTTTTGCAGAACGGAGGGCAGACACTTTATAAATCTATAAATGAATGTGTCACAGTCAGGAAGGACTGCAAAGACGCAGCTCCTGCTCCCAGCATTGTGTGAGGTTGCCATTAAAGAAGCATTTTATTAAAAAAAAAAAGAATAAATATATATATATGAACCTAGGAACTAAAATTTGTCTCCCTGTTTAGGTCTGACTGCCTAAGCTTACATGTTACAATGCCACGAATATGCTTCTTCCTTTTTTCTGTATACAGCCTCATTACAATTGCACACTTCTATAGTAATAGATCATCAACATCGAATGCAACAGAAAGATGTGACATCCCATCTACCTCATGAAGTCCATATTGAACTATTGAAGATATTGTCCTAGAAAATGAGAGATGAAACACTATATACTAAAAACTAAAAAAAAAGAAGTAACAAGAAATAATCAAGTATAATATTATTGCGTGGCTTTTTCTTGAAAAGCTTTTTATGAAACCATACTAGTTTTATTTAATTGGTCATATTGTTTGATCATGAATTGGAGACAAGACTACAAATACAGAGAGAACTTTAAGCTTAAAAGTAAAGGGCAGTTTATTTGCCTACGGTCATACAACTGCTAAGCAGAGTTTTATCAGTCTGAAATTCTGGACTGAAGCAATCCTTAAAACCATGCTGTGAACCTACACGTATGTAATTGAACCGACACACCTGGTACAACTGCATTAGTGAAGCATTCAGTGCAACAAAGTAATGACTAAGATTTTTTTTGCCGCAATGTCTTATGGTTTCAGGACACATCCACAGAGCAATTTTTCTGGCAAGAGAAGTTCACACTAGTGGCCAGCCTTTCATGTTCACTGTGCATGGCAATCCTACAGGATTTTGCATACACTGTGATTACAGGTGTATATCCTTGGCTTTCAGGAATTACATTAATTTCCTTTTGCACCCTAAGTATTGGCAGAACGCAATGGCATTAGGTGTAGAATGGGTAACTTGGCGGGCATGAAATGAGAAGTGAGCTTCCAAAATACATGGAAGACCAACTACTACTTTGTCAGTTTTGTGGACTGAGAGGTTACGGGAAGCCCAAAGCAGCACTGGTGCAGAAGACGGAAAGACATTGAAAGCCTAGAATATGACATCATCATATTTTTTTCCTAATTATACCTCACTGCATCTTCTCAACATGCCAGCTGAAAGGTGGAGGTAAAAGAAATGTCTTTGCTGATTTTAACCACTAAGGAATAGGTCTGTGGATTTAATTTTAAAATTCTCCATTCCATTTAAAACTTCTTTTACACTTATTTTTTGGGGCACTTTCAGAATAGATTTTATCAATTTATGTATCAACACACAGTATTATACAAGCAAGAACCGATTCCATATGGTTCTCTTAATTTTGAGATTCTCTTTCTCCATCAAATAGGCATACAACTTTTATTTTTGAAAAGCATTTCAGTATCCAGAAAATCTTTATTTGAACTCTGTTTCAATGAAAACAATGTTGCCTAAAATAAAAAGATCAAAGTTAAAAGAAAGGAGAGAAGTATTTGTAACTCAGAGAAATACTATTACACCTAGAATGACCTTGTAGTAGATTTTTATTTCTTTATTAATCTCGAAAATATTGTGCTGCATAGCTTGACATTATGAATTTCCTTCTTTTTCTTCTTTTGAAAACTACATCAAAAACATCAAAATAGATTGTTGTGTTTGTAGACTGAGTGTATAGGGACCATGGAAGCACATAGCCAGAAAAACAGCAAAATAATCAGAAGTCTCTACTCTTTAGAGACTAAGAATAAAGTTCAGACAGCCTAACAAGTGGGTATTGGATTGAGAAAACCTGGTAACTCTTGTGTAAAAGAAAATAACCTGAATCTGATCAAAACTTGGAAAACATTTAGAAAATCAAAACTGCCAATTTCTAAGTCTTCATTAAATCAGTTGTACTGGCATCTGGTTAACCCTTCCAAAAAAAGACATGGCTTTCAGATACTGCTTTTTTAATTTTCACCTAGGGTAGGCTGACTGGCCCATGGGAAGGGGAGTTCACTATAAATCTTTTATTTGTATGAACACTGTGAAGCAGAACAACAGACTAGGAGTAAAAGAGTATTCATAAGTTGTCATAAAAGGTGATTTCATTTTTTTTTGTTATTTATTTAGTTTTAACAACTATTATACAACAATTTAACAATTATAAATTCCTGTTAGGGTATCCTTCCCACATGTAACTTCTAACAGATCAGATGAGGAACATTAGAATTATCTAGACCTTTCAGTTCTATTAAGAAATGTGTTCTGCCTCCAAACCTACATGAAAGTTACTAGTTGACCCAATTTGCAGGACATTCCTATTACTCGTTAGTCTTTACAGGAAGGTCAGAGCCCGAACCGGACACTTAGTTGATGGAATTGTACACCGTTGCTCCGCTTCACCCCATTTCATAAATTGTTAGTTACAAATGCCTGTTATTCCTAGTCCTGGTCCTTGAGCAAAGTAAGGTGATCAAAGCTTGGCAGTAGTGTTCATCAGTAATGACACATCTTCAGGTCTACTGGCTAGTAGTTAATACGCGATTTTGAGATCTAATGATTCCATCAAAGTCAACAAAAAAATATCAAACTTTACACTGACATTTCCTAAGCTGCCACAAATTCCTTGCAGTACAGCCACATCTTCTAAAAATCATGGATGGGCAAAGATATCACAAATTTTTGCTACCAGAGCATAGATGTTGAAAGAAATAATTTACTGCTAAGGACCAGTCTGTGTGTATTACTTAGTTGCTTGCCCAGAGCAGATCAGTTCTTCATTTTCATGACCCTTGAAGTTTACCAAATGTAAAATGGCAAAAGAAATCAGTGCAAATCACTAATTTTGTCATTGTGATGGATATATCATATTGTATCTTTTCCATAAAACTGTAAAAAACATTATTTTCCAGAATGGCTTACTTATTAAAATCCTGTTCTATGTCATTGCAATTAATTTATTTTTTTTTACATGTAAATAGATAAAACATCTTTAATAATCATGATGTCATTCTTCTTGGGTTTATTTTGGCAAAATTATGTTGTAATGTATTAAATGCCCTAGTTTATACTGTATTTACCCTGGGAGAATGGGCTAAGTGTGTTCACACCGTTATAGAACTTCAAAGCCCTTATTACACTAAACTGAAACACAGCAATTAACAAGTTAGCTTGTGAACTGCACTAGTTTTCAGTTTGTCTGCCACTGTTACGAAGATATTCGTCTCAAGGCTAGAACAGTGCACTGCCTGAATAGTGCCTCACTAAATCCAGAGGTAGTTAACCTCTTCAAATGGTTGTACTGCAACACAGTAAAATCAGCTGTTAAGACATCACCCGGATTTGCAACATTTGTTTGTGTCTCAGTGTTCTCAGATTCATTATCTAACATTTTTATAGTAGCCTATGCCTTTAAATGGGTTTCACTGAAGAGCTTTCAAGAAACATACAATTGACTTTCGGGATGTTGCCTCGATTTAGGAACAATAAAGTTAATTAATTTTGAGCAGCTCAGTGCAACTCAGTTTTGGGAAGAGGAAATCGTTTGTCTGTGCTGTTGTTATCAAGAGGAACCCTTTGGCTACAGCATTCCTCAACAATTTTTCTTGTTTTTTCAGGGTGTGAGTAGTTCTTTGTCCTACACACATAACTCCAAAAGGACATAGGCTATGCTGTTCAGACAGACAGCACACACTGCCTTTAAATCACAATACCATGTGGTAAATAAAGGGAAAACAGTTTATATGTTTTTAATCTTTTCCCCAATTTTTCAGCTTTTTGATTGAAACCGCGAACAGTGTGTGAAGTTACTACTGCAGTTATTCCTACTGCACAGAAGGCAGCAGGAATAAATATATTCATTAGACCTTCTGAACATTTCAGCAGTTCTTGCGTTTGTCACAATGTTAGACTAAATTATAACGATAAATATAACACAAATAACCCAAGGCCGAGACGTGAGAATTCTGACCTTCATGTTGGATTTGTTATTTGGTTTCAGGTTTTGAGCATTGTTTTGTATATAATGTTAATGGTGTAACATAAACGGTGCCAGAGAGAATTCATGCTATACGTGCAGTAGAGGAAGCATGGAAAGAGAACCTGTTGTATAATTTAGGGTATTGGGAAGCATTCCATCCCTCTTGAAAAGTTTCTAGGTGCATAAAATCATCACAGATTCCTTGTCTGAATCTCTTTGGCTCTAACTCTGTCTTTCTTTTTTTTTTTTTTTTTTTTTGGCATCCAGAATACATCTTGAGTTGCCTAATTTGTCATTATTTCTCTTAAACTTACGCAGTTCATGTAGATTAAAGGAATACACCTTATATACAAATAGAAGAATTTATTGCTTGTCTGACCAAAACAGTCTAATCAAAGAATTCTTTGCAGACCAGATTTAACTATTACAGAAAAAGGAAGAAAATACGAGGAAAAAGAAAAAGGAAAAACATTTTGTGCCCACATTTTCAAGGCCTTGGCTGTAATCGCCTGTACTGTACAGTGCATTTTCATTCTAGGATCATGAATAGTGCATTCTACACTAACTGCTTATTGTTGCTATCTGTTATTTAGCAAAAGTACGTATAATGATAGATATTATACCCTTGGACAGAGCTAAGTAAAAGCTAAAGTAAATTAGAGGAACAATGATCTTGTTAGTCAGCTGTTATAGCTAAACAAGCTTAAAGAAACTTCCACATAGTCCATGTCTAGGTAAAGCCTGACAAGTCCTGAAGTTTTATGTTGATAGCATAACACAAAGCCTGTGGGCTTTTGCTGTAAAAGTTATGCCATATTAGCTGAGCTACAAATCTACAGTCTTTGTCAGTAAGATGTTAGTGTTCATCACAGATATCATAGCAGGAAATGGCTGTACTCCAGGTAGCACTTATGCCCTTTTCTAAATCTCATTATTAAGATTTCGAATATGACGTAAGAAAGAAGCATCAAAGGGAATGCAGAGAGATTCAAGGCTGAAATAACAAAGCCATGTAGTTTAGCTTTATATGCAACTTGATCATCCTGGTTTCTTTTCATACTGGTCTGATTTTGTGCCGTAAATCAAACAGAGGTAAACTGCAAAGAAATTCTGAAAACTTCCCCATGTCACTATAGTGTCTGATACGGAAATTATTGCATAAATGTGCTATTGCCATATGAGACTACAGTAATAGTCCCTCTTGTTCAAATTAATGATTAATAGAAACCTTGAAATAAGAATATTTTCACCTTACTACTTTGTCATCAGCTGAACATGAATATATGTTCCAGACAGAAGCATTTGCTCACATTTCAAGCACAACTGTTTTGCTAAACAATCCAGCAAACAGAAATTCCCCTCAAAGGACTCTGCTCTGCTTTGTCAATCTTCATGTCTTTATAAGCAATGAGAACATGGTATATAGATAGCTAAGATCAGAGATTTAGCAACTTTTCACCACTTATCTTTTTTAACACAAAAGGAAGTCCCTTACCTTCACTCTAATCCACACTGAATGAAAGCCCACTCCACACGGACAGTTATTTTCACTGTTTTTATCAGTCTTGTTTAAAAAAGAATTTAAAAGAAGTAGTTTAAAACTCCAAACAAATTAGCTTTATCAGTAACAGGCATTTCCTATAAAAGCTGTTGGAGTAACACACAAGTTCTCACAATCACTAATCATAAATTGCTAGGTTTTCTGTGAAAAGAAGAGGATTTGCTCCAGGGCCAAGGTCTTTCCCTTGGCATTGGTGTTTTGACTTTTTTGTAATTTTTTTTCTCCTTTTTTCCCCCAGACATTTAGTATATGATATACACTAACAGTATGTTTTCTAAAAAGAACATGGTAGTTGAATGCTGTGTATACACTCACACTCAATAATCATATAGCCTGGTTCAGAAGTCTTCAATTTTAGCATGAACACATGATATCATAAGCATTTATAATTATTCTACGAAGTATTTCCTGCCTGTATTATCATGTCTGTATTTTTTTTTTCTTAAGCAAATCATATTTTCTAGCAATGATCAGTTCTTTTACTGTATGGAATAACATACTGCACACATTCCTAGGCAGGACTGTTTCACCTCAACAATGAGTACACACAATATGTGCACCAGAAACTCCTGTAAATAAACAAATGATGAAATATGCTAAAGTTCAATTCTCAGTAAGGGACTGTAACTAAAACTTCAGCTGTTTAGGTCCTACAAATGAAAAATATGCAAAAGAATAACGTATAAGGCTCACTTACGTATTTAAGTAAATTTTAATCGCAGACAGCATTTCATAAATCTGTAGTTGTTTGTTTTGCCATACAATAAATCTGAAAATTAACACTGTCATTTTCAATAGCGTATTACCAATGGAGAATCTTCAGAAGTTCCAGTTTCAGGTACCTGTTGAGAAGCTGTGAACACCTCTCTTAATTTGCAGCTTTTCACGGTGTATCTATGCAGGGTGTATCTATGAATCACTGTCTCAGCATGAAATGCACTCTGAACAGTAAGTTATACAGGTCTTTTTCTGATGTGGTATCAATCTATGTACATAGTGCAAAGGCAGCAGAAGAAGTGAAAATGCCTTATAGGTACACTGAGATTGCAGACATAGAAGCTGTACTGGGAGTTGGTGCCCAGGTGTTGGCAGAGGGGGTTGCAGGGTGGCATCTGTGAGGGTAGGCTCAGCCAGTTCCAGTCTGCTCTGACCACCTCCAACAGATACATTTCAGGGCACAGCTGAACCCCTCCACCGAGCTGATGGTGGGTCTGTGATGGCGTGTTTTAGAAAAGCCAAAATGCTGAGCAGGAAGATTGGAGTGAGAAAAAAGATGTGAGAGAAACAGCCCTGCAGACACTGAGGTCAGAGAAGGAGGAGTAGCTCCAGGTGCCAGTGCAGATTCCCCTGCAGCTTGTGGAGGTTTACGTCAAAGCAGATGATTTCCATAAAGCATTTGCTGCCCATGGAGAGCCCATGCCACGGCAGAGGAAATGTGTGAGGAGCAAAGAGCAACAGAGAGAAACCACCATGTACTGACTGTCACTCTCCGTTCTCTATCCCCTCTGCACTGATAATGAAGGGGTAGAGGAGTAGAATTGAGCCTGAGAAAGGGGGAAAGAAAAGCATTGTGTTAATGTCTTTTGTTTCCCACTACCCACGTTATTCCTTTTTTTTTTTTTTTTCAATATTATTTTAATTGGCAATAAATTATGTACATTTTCCCCAGGTCAAGTCTGGTTTGCCCACGACAGTGCTGTAATTCATTTGCTTTTCTTTATGTCAACCGTTGCACTTTCTTGCTCTTGTCCTTCCTATTCCCTCCAGTCCTGCTGAGTGGGAAAATAAGCAAACCATTTAGTGGGATTTTGGATGCTAACCACAGCTAGCACACCACAAAGGAGAAGAAAATTTATTGTCAGTTTGTTACATCCATTTTAGATTAATAAATGTGAAAAAAGCAATGCTGTAGTGAAATAGATAACAGTTGTAACAACATAATGATGTAGGTTTGTGATCTAGAAAGTACACCTATAAAGACTGCTTAAAACACTCTAGCAAGAACTTAAGGTCCTTAAGCAGAGGGGCTTGTTATGTTTTAAGACTTGTAATGGTTCAATTACACACTTTATCAGAAGCTCAGGTTTGTCATGTTGTTTGTAACCACGGGCAGAAACTGTTGGTGGGGGTGGGGAGAATATAAAGCTTATCTGGGGATTAAAAGTCCTATTAGAAAAGGCTTCAAGGGCTGAATATGCTCACTCTTTTTTCAAGGATGAAAGAGTACTGGATTATAGTGTATAAATGTTGAAAAGGGTTACACTTGAAGAAAAGCTTGTTCTGATTCCAGGGGATTATTAAAGCAAGAAGTCATTGCTCTGAAGCTAGTAAACAATCCCTCAGAATCAGCAATATATTGGATTGATATGTATGTGGATTTCAAGAAAATTTACAGTAATTATAGTAATAAGTTTAAAGGAATTTTAAACATTATAGCTGAAGTTTTAAAATTAATTGTTAGCTGATGAACATTAAGTTATAAACTAACAAATAGATTATATTGTTTATATTTTCCCCTGTGCTCTGAATACCTTTCATAGTAGTTGACAAGCTGTCAGCTGAGCAGGGCAGCAGACACAAGTATGACAACTCCTTTGAGAATTAAGAAGTAGTGAAAGAGACACTTCTTTACTACAGTGACAAGAATATACGCCTCATTGTAAGATCAAAGGAGGTGAATAAATCTGTTTATGAACATATATTGTTGACCTTAGGCACGTCCACAGCAGATTTTCAGGTTAATCTGGCAGTGCTGGAAATCCTAGGAGTACATGATAGTTGTTGTAGATCTGCAGAGTCAGCCCAGCATGCCTGGGGGAAACATTTTACTCTTCATCTGATGGTCAGTAGATTAACGCATGTTTTCTTCTCACACACTAAGAACATATCTGCAAAGAAATGTGTATCAAAACTGGTTACTTGAAAAGCACAAATACCAGAAGTCACCTTTATTCTTGAAAGTTCTTCAAAAAGTGTAATTTCACCGAAAACATTAGTGAAAACAAGTGTCACAAAAATGCCATAAATCCAAGCTCCTTTTCCCCATTTTCTCTCTTGAAGTTATTTGGTAATAACAATAAAATGCAACAACAACAAAAAAAAAGACACATTCAATACTTTCTTATTTTGCTTTCAGAGCCTTGTTGTTCAAAGTGCTTTGATACCATAAATAAATATCGTTTCAGGGCCTACAAATTTACCAAGGGTAAAATCATGCCAGACTCACCTGATCACGTCCTACAACAGAATAACATCTATTGACATGAGGAGAGCAGTGGGAGTTTTTTACCTGGACTTCAGCAAAGTATTCAACGCACTTTCTCATAGCCTTCTCCTGGACAAACTGACAAGATACAGATTATATAGGTGCAGCACGGGAGGAAAATTGTTGATGAGTTGTTCTCAAAGGGAGGTGATTAAGGGTTTTTACTCGTCCTTGAAGATCCTCATGTTAGGTCCCCCAGGGAGGGATTTTGAGTTCCTCACTGTTCAACATTTTCATAAATGGTCTGGATGATGAGACTGAAGTCAACCTTGCCAAGTTTGCTGATGATGCCAAACTCACCATCCAATGGGTTGAACATGCCAGAATGGAAGAGACTCGACAAGCTGGAAGAGTGGGTAAGCAAGAACATACGGAGTTAAACAAAGGCAAGTGGTAAGTCCTGCACCTGGGATGACATAAACAAAAAGCACATTACAGGCTAGGAACTCTGTGATGGGAAGAAGGCTTACTGAAAGGGACCTAGGGCTCCTGGTGGACAACAACAAGCCAAACATGAGGCAGCAGTGCACCATGGCAGCAACAAAGGCATATCAGAGCCTGGGCTGCATCCAAAGGGCATGAATCATAAAATCATAGAATGGTTTGGGTTGGAAGGGACCTTAAAGATCATCTAATTCCAAACCCCCTGTGATGGGCAGGGACGCATCCCACTAGATTAGGCTGCCCAAGGCCCCGTCCAACCTGGCTTCATCCTGCTCTACTCCTCACTGGTCAGGCAGCACTGGAGTACTGTGTCCAGTGCTGGTCTCCACAGTCCAATAAAGACATGGGCAGACTGGACAAGGTCCAATGGAAGGTCACAAAGATGATCAAAGGGCTGGAGGACTTGCCCTGTGAGGAAAGTTTCACGATATTCCAGTACTTAAAAGGTGGTTTCAAAACAGATGGAGACTCTCTCTTCAGAAGGAGCCATATGGACACGATAAGGAGCAACCGGTAAAAGGTGCATTGAGAGAAGCTTTATATCAATGTAAGAAATATTTTTTTTTACAGTAAGAACAATAGTTCACTGCAACAACTTCCCTAGGAATATGGTAGAGTCCCTATCTCTGGAGGTTTTCAAGACACAACTGGACAGGGTACTAGAAATTCTCACCTAGGCTCCCTTTCCCAGCAGAAGTTGGACCAAATCATCTTTTGAAGTTTTTTTCAGCCTCGGTTATTCTAGGATTCTACAATGACTTTAGGTGATTTTTAGCTAATATTTCCTATATTGTGTAGTGTTTTAATACATGTCTCTGTATGTGAACTGTGAGTAGGTCTTTATTGGATATTAAAAAAGTACAACAAAAATAAACTTTGGTCTCCTATTATTCTTTCTGGAAGGTATATTTAGTTGAATATTTCTTATATTCTATGCTGTTAGACTTCTATACTCAGTTCAGTAAGGGGAAAGCTTCCTGTCCACTCTACCCATATTTTCTGAGGTAATTTAAGTATGGGTTTGTGACTGGTTATTTTAAAGACATTTGAGATGTCTTTAACAGAGTTATGTCAGAGGTACAAATAAAAATAGTTATTACAAAATATTTTAGTTTCAGATACTATATTGTACACTGAATGGAAAAAGGTGCACTAAAATAATACAAAGAACATAGTTGTCAAGAGTTAACTTGTACTGTGTTTTTAAATAGGATCTATAAAGTTTTACATTCATTATGACATGTGTAATGATAATACCAACATAATCAAAAAACTTCAGCATCATCTTTTCCTATTTTGAATGTTCCTTATAATTACAAAAATTGTTTTCAGAATGACTTTTATACTCATACTTTTATACTTTTGGAATAGAATGTCTGCCATTGAGAAATGATGTTGAGTTCAGCTGGCATAAGAACCTTTTAGAATCCTTGCGGTTTATGGAAATAATTTGTAATTACTTCTGACTATACTTAAATTGAAACTGTGTTATATATTCTACAGAGGATATTGCTGATCACAGCTAACAATCTGCTGGGATTTAAAAACTAGCCATCATATCACTTAATAATTATCCTTATACAGAGGATTGAATTATATATCCTGAATGCTTCATTTAGGCTAGAAACATTGAAATGTCCAGAAAAATAATAAATTCAAAACTATAAACATAAAAGGAATTTATCCTAAAAGTTATAAAAAAAGTTAAAGGTATGTTACTTCTGCAAAATCATTTTAACTTATGCAACACATTATATATATATATATATATGTGTGCATATATATACAAAATAAATTCTTATTACTGTATTACAGCATATTAATTTCAGTTCAAATTAGTTATTTTGTTTGGTACAAACTTATCAATTTTTATGTTTTCAAGTTAACAATGAGAAATGCATTATTTAATCAGTTCTTAGGAGACGGGAAATCAACAGATAACCACAGAATGTTTGATGGTGTTAAGACTACATTTTTTGTTAAGGCCTCTTAAATGTTTGATAACATTAAGATTAAGTTCTGTGTTAAGGCATTTTGTGCTGATGAGCTCAGGCAGAGCTCTACCCTTTTCATCCAGAAGACATTTCAATTCCACTAAAAGACTTAAGCCGTTCTGACTCGGGGAGGGACTGTTTTTCAAGTAACACTCTCATGCTTTTTTCAGTTAGATCTTTTTAATGAAGAAATTGGAAATTATCAACCTAGAAAATTTTTGTTAGATCCTTGTTGTTTTCAAAGTAAAGTTTTAATATATCCTGATAATTTTTGCATAACAGGAAAAACAAATAAAAAAAATTCTTATTATTTTTTGTAGGAAGATAGGTGATTTTTTACAAAAGGTCCACCCACCCCTTGTTATTATATCCCTATTTGTGTGTTCCTTCTAGTGATGCCATGGACATCCCTAAGGTTCACATTCTGCCCAACTGATGTTGCAGAATCCATTTGATCAAAAAAAAAAACAAACAAGGGCTTCTACAGGTATGTCAACTGGAAAAGAAAAGTTAAAGAAAGCATACCCCCACTGATGAACGAAAATGGTGATGCCTTATCCACAGACAAGAAGAAGGCTGAGGAACTCAACTTTTTTGCTTCAGTCTTCACTGGCAACCTCTCTCCTCAACCTTGATGAAAAGCTCAGCATGAGCTGGCAATGTATGCTCGCAGCCCAGAAGGCCAACTGTATTTTGAGCTATATCAAAAGAAGCGTGGCCAGCAGGTCAAGGGAGGTTATTCTCCCCCTCTGCTCCACTCTTGTGAAGCCCCACCTGGAATACCATGTCCAGTTCTGGAATCCCAAACATAAAGAAATATATGCAGTTGTTGGAATGGGTCCAGAGGAGGGCTACAACTCTGCTATGAGGACAGGCTGAGAGAGTTTGGGTTGTTCAGCTTGGAGAAGAGAAGGCTCCAGGAAGACCATATAGTGACATTCCAATACCTGAGAGGGGAGAGATGTAGTGATAGGGTGAGGGAAAGTGGCTTTAAATTTGACAGGGGGTAGATTTAAATTAGACATTAAGAAGAAATCCTTCACGATGAAGGTAGTAGGACACTGGAACAGGTTGCCCAGGGAAGTTGTAGATGCCCCTTCCCTGAAAGTGTTCAAAGTCAGGTTGTGTGGGACCATAGGCAGCCTGGTCCAGTGGGAGGTGTACCTGTCCATGGCATGGGGATTGGAACTAGATAATCTTTAACATCCCTTCCAATCCAAACCATTCCATGATTTCCCCATTCCATTTCCGATATTATGACATTATAGAATTATTCATAAAATGTTCAAGGTGAAAACTACACTTCTCTTGGTACTGGTAGTCTACATTTAACACTAAACACACTATAGTTTAATCTCAATAAGGACTTCCTGTGGGAATGTTACTCGTTTTTTTTGAAATCGTATATTTTTAAATATAAATAATTTTAGTAATTATTGAGTGCACAGAGTTTGGGAGTGTGCAAGTAACTTCAAAATGTATTTTATAAACACACTTAACAAGCTTTCACCGCCATGTGGAAAAGTCAATTTGATAAACACAGCAACAATGCAGATGCATGTAAGATAAATGTTTAATTAGTTTATTAATTTAATTTTAAAGCCTGTAGATCATTAGTCACTATGCTAGGGGGATGTATTTTATTTGTTCTGCATATATAGAAGGTAAACAATTCCTTATTATTCAACTTTTGCAATTCAGTTATCTAGAAGACAATCAAAGAAAAAAGGAAATAGAGCAAATAGGTATATCCATGATGAATCTGCCACATTTGATATAGAAGTTACTGCAGCGGTCTCATTTCTTTTCTCAAACTCAGACTTTAAAAGCAGTACCATCTTTAGAAGTATTAACAATAAGCATTCAGCCTTAATAAAATCCAAAATTTCTGTGACAACCAAGGAATCTTTGGTGAGGGCAGCCTTGTAGGTTTTTTCTGACAGGTGGGAACACAAGTAGCAAAAGATGATTGGACACCATCATTTGGTGTCTTCCAGTTTTACACGGCCTCCAGCTGAAATGAAGAAAGTAAAATTACTTAGCAGCCTGTCTGTTTCAGTTTCATATTGATGTTTTTAAACAAAGTATCATGTCTGACATCTTTGAAAGCTCTTACCATGTTCAAGGTCAAGATTTCATCCTAGACTCCTGAAATTGAGAGCAATATTGCATAATTGTTCTGAACCAAATCTAAGTACTAACTAATTACATAAAATTCATGCTGCCATACTGGAACTGATATTTGCCTATCTTCTCCAATAAGTGCTTTCATTGTGTTAGAAAAATTGAAAGTTTTTCATTACTATTTTATCCAAGAGTGTTCTACATCAGCTCCAGCCCAGTATTCTGTACACTTTTTAGGCTTAGTTTTTGCTATCTCTTTTAATTTACAGGCACTTTTCAAAATCTCCTTCTTTCAGAGCAGGTCTATTCAATTTCTAGTTACTATATTCTTGAAATTGTATGTGTGATACCTGAGGTTCTTCAATGTTAGATTTCATTTGCCATGTGTGAAGCCAATTATACAGTTGAGTCTTATCTACCTAGACTCCTTTTGATGCATGCAGTCTTCATTAACCACTTGTTCAAAGTTCTGAATCATCAGAAAATTCAGTAAGTTTTCAATTGGATTTTCTGCCAAGAAATTTATGTGTAACTAGAGGATTTCATAAGTGATTTTATAAAATGCATTTGGTACATTCTTTCCATCTACATACCACTACCTGCTTGGATTGTACATGATGAGTAGTTCAATGTCCTGTTCATACGAAAACCATCTTCATATGATAGTTTTACAAACCAGATATTTACTGCTTGACCTTTTTCACTTTGACTGCTAAAGAAAAACAAAATATGCTCCAATAATTTGCCAAAGGATTAAGAAAAACCCGGTAAACGCTCTCATCTCAGCTACCATTGTCCTCATTTCTTATCTCTTTCAAAAAGGTAGAGAGGTTAGTTAGGCAATATGTTCCTTTTCTATATTCATTTGGGAAATCTGTTATCTCATTACAGCACAGGTGTTCTTTCATGCTGTTGCTCAATATTAGTTTGCTTACTCTAGAGAATAAAAAGTGTCCTAGTTTAAAAAATTGGTGGAAATAGAAAAGTTTTAAAACTGAAATGAAAAGCGCAAGATCCAGTAAGGAAATCAGTTTCTGTAAAACTCTCACTCAATTTGCCCCTAGCTTGCAACAATATGATCTATTTCTTGTTCCCTCTGAGAAGTTAGCAGAAGGACTAATCGAACAGTGAGTAAGAGAAAATTATAGCCACTGAAGTCAGATGATCCATACTGGATAATAAGCTATTTTTAGACACTCATAGTTTGTTTCCAGACTCTGATTTGTACTTAGTGTATAAAATAAAGAGGGTGATCTGTAAGCTAAATTCTGAATGTGCTTCCACTCTTTTAAAGCCTATATGATTCTACTGGTCTAAACCTGCAGACTAAAGCTTCGGTTTATAGCTATTAAGAACTGAAATGGGAGACAGAATCTGCAAGGTGAAAATTGCCCAGAACTTCCATTGTAAAGGCTCACTTTTAATAGAAGTTTTTATCCTAAGAGTTTGACTGTATGATTCAGAGATCTGCTTAATTGAAAGCCACTTGCACAAAGAGCATATGAAGAATTTAAGGGTAAAGCAATAACTTCAATATATATAATTTTGATTGCAGTACTATCATGTGAAAAGGAGAGATTATTTAAAAAAAAAAAAAACCAAACAAGAAAAGTCTTTAATACACTACAGAAAATTGGTTGAACCTGTGATTGCTTTCGCAATATTGGCAAACAAATATATGATTGAACCATTACTGTCACAGGAGTTGAAAAATCCCTGAGAAGGTGGTTCAGCCATCCCTAAATCTCTGTTGATCTTGGTGTGCCCCTCTTTTCCTCTCTTTTGATCTGTTTTTCTTCCTTTTTATTACTTGCAATACAGGTGATGATTGCATTAGGTATTTTGGTACATCTTGCACAAACATAAAATCTCAGTTTGAAGAGACTGTGAATATTGCACAGACAATAACATATTGTAAAGGTCATCCCACCAAGGTTGCACAGGAACTGGCTTTCTGTCATTTTCTGATATGCGTATTTTCAGTCATCTAAATGCAGAGCTTTAAGATGAGCAAAGTTCACTTCTAATGCATACTGTATATTAGTATCCATAAAAAGAGTAGTCAAAAGTGGCTGGCTATTTCATTACACAAGCCACAGAGTAAGAAGCCAGTAAGAAATCAACATTTTGCTGAATTGTTGCTTTTGAAAATACTTGTAACTCTGAAACATAAAAAGATGAATGTGACTAAAATGGGAAGTTCTCAGTAAACAGGATTCAGGCTCTTTTATGAGAAAAGAGTGGTGCAAAAAGGTGTTAATAAGATTTAAATAGGAATAGGGAGGAAAATGTAGAAAACTACTATATCTTTTCTTTAGTTTTCTACAAAAGTGGGAAGAGAACTTTGAGTAATGACACAAAGGACATTGGTTTTACCCTGTCAACATCTTATCAGGGAATTAAGTAAATTTGGGGAAAAGTTGTGTTTAGAAACATGTCAGGTGGTGAGGATATGTCTGTTGACCTGTTCTACCTGGATTTATGAAAGAGGTTTTGAAAATCAAGTCTCTATTGAGGGAACTGAATACTCTCAGTAGTGTACTGGTGATGCTGAGCCATGTGTACTACAGAGAACATTAAAAGCAAAACCTGCTAGACATTTAAGAAGCAGAAATCGTGGTCAGGTCTATAAAAACAACACAACAAAAAATCAGGGCCTGGAAAGTTTACCATATGAATTTTCTTTTCTACTGTTTTTAAGTTTGTGTTGTTTCATACATCTCTTTTCCTAATGGCATTATCTAATATTGCTGTTAAAGTTTAATATGAATTCCATACTCTTAATCATTTATTCTACAGCAGAATAGGATTCGTGTGTTTACTCTGTAATTTGCTTGAGATAGATGGGCCAATGATGTCAGACAAAATTCCAGAAAATAGTAAAAGGTTTTGTAAGAGGCTATTTTATGAAACATCAATCATCACTTAGACCAATGGATAAATGACAAAGAGAGAGAGGAATCATTGGCGTCTCATCCTAAGGGACTAATGAATTAGAGGACATATGTGAAAATTGTTGTTCTTCATGGAATGGAAACAGAGAAGACTGGAAAAAGAAACAGTGACAGACTATAATAATTAAGTCTACCTCCCAAAGAATGTTAGAAAATGTGTTAAACTGCAAAAAGTGCTTTCAAAACACGTTTCTTATTAAGCCCAGAAAAGACCCCCTACTATCCAAGAACATCTTTAAAAGTCATTTCTTTCCATGCTGAAGAACACCTTCATTCACAAATGAACAGGGAAATTATTTTTTTTTTCAAATATAAAAAACCTCACAGAGCCTAAAGACAAAATATTCTGGTTTGAATATCAGGATTCAACTTCAATATTCACTCAAAAGCTAATTTTATAGTTACAGTCCATGGAAACTGTTCATTACCCTTTCATTAATATATTAATAAATATTTAGAAAACAAGTTACCTCAGCTTGCTGTAGAACAAAATACATATTGATGTATTAAATACTTCATATTTCTGTAGTAAAATCATACATAGACAAATGAAGTTACTTTAGTTTTACTGTTTAAAATATCAGAAGTATACCAGTCTGGTAGAACACTGTAAATTGAACACAGAATTATTTCCTACCTTCAGCTTCCTGACTTTTGACTTCATTGAACCTCATTTTCAACCTTTACAGGTTGCTGTAGCAACCTATAGCAGCCAGCTACAGTTTGAGTCTCCATCAATGCTAAATTTCACATTGGCTATAATGGTACTGTAAGCGAATTCCTGACCTTTATCTCAAGCAAAATATGTTCTGTTAAATATTAATACTTGTAGTACCTTGAGCTATCCTTGATTCTTTTCATTTGGTTAGTGGATCAATTCTGTGTTCTAATAGCACATGCTATTTTCTGGTTGAGTTTATTCTCGCCTTGGCTGAAATGCAGTGGTTTGTGGCTTTGTTTGCTTCATTTTGTTTGTGATTTTTTTTTTTCTTAAAACACGTTCTGCACCACTAAAAAGAGTCAAGCAGTAGGAAAGCCTACAGAGGCTTGCTGTTACCACTCTTCACATAGCTTTGGAGAAATACTACGCTTACTGTGCTATCTTCTCAGTTTGTATCTTTCTGAGCTCTGCTATGTGTTCATAAAGCACCTTTATTTATGAGCATTCTGCTTTACAAACTTTATAGTTCTTATCTAGCCAAAAAGGAAAGTAAGGCAGTTGTTCAGGGTGGACTCTTTGGAGCTGATGGAAAGGCTTCAATGTCATTTAAAGGAAAAAGCATCAATTCTGCCAGCAGTTGTGCTTTTTCTAGTCTGCTGAAGAACTAAATTGTTCAGCAATAAAGGAAGCCTATGTCTCTTTGAAAATACAAACAACTAAATTGAGCTGTGCTTCTGCCCTCCAAAGAATACCCAGACCTCTTCTGATCCTGAAACATCACTGAATTCTTGATGATGTGGTGCCTCTGCACAGGAAACGCATGTTTTTAAACCCAGGAATGAAAGCTACATTTAGGAACTACTTGCTTTAGATTAGATCAGACTTCAGGTTGTAGGTTCTACTCCCAATGACAGTTCTAAAATAACTCATTTTACTTTATAGCTATCTGTACTTTCTCTCATTGCCTTTCTGCTAGGCATCTCATATTCCCAAAGCCCTCACTGAGGCACAAACGTTTACTTCTCACAGTGCCACTACTGCCAGCATGAGGAAAAACAGTATTGAGGATGACATCTTTAGGAAGAAGAAATATTCGTTTCTCAAATAATTTTTTTGTTTGTAGCTGTAGCTGTTCAAACTCCTCCCTGTTGTGGATTGTTGATGTGTAGTGACAATTCTTACTGTTAAATTTAACAAAGCAAATATACCTCAACTCCAGGGCGCTCGTGTTTTATTGACTAGTGAAACTAGATAGTCACTAGTATTTTTCAGATGTACTTTGAAAATTGACGTTGTAAGTACCAATTCATTCTCACCTCCTTCAACTGCCTCTGCATGTCCAAAGATCTGAATCATATTTATTTCATGGATGCCATGGTAACCATTAATTTTGAAAATGAACTTGCAGTTTCTCTCTGAAACAGTATTATAAAGTTCTCTATTTATTACTGTGTGCTTTTTAATATGTTTAATTGTATTGCGTGCATATATAATATACACAGTTTTAAAATCATATTTGTGTAATAAAAGCTATGGAATAGTGTGCATCTTTGTGACATTTAGTATATATGGTTATTTATAGACATGTTTCTCTGAAATTGCCAAGAAATTATGTTTCTACACACTGCTGTAGTGCAAGTGGGGAGGATGGAGGAGGTAATCACTTACCAGAATAGAGGAAAACATACTGAGATTTCTTAGAACTTTTCCACTATGAAACAGATAACAGCTTTCACTAAGGAGAAAAAAATAATAATTTTTAAAATGCAGCAAAACTGAGTATTGAACACTTCTAATTTTATCTGTAAAACTGTAAAACAGTATACCAAATATGCATGTTTTTAATTTACAGGGACTTAATATTTTATTTCTTAGTAATAGATACAGTTTTCTGGTATCAGGACAGTATTTCATGCTTAAAAACCTAAAGAGCAGAAAACAACTGATTTTCCATCCTCTGGCAAAAATAAGTACAACATCTCTTTTAGAAAAAAAAGCAATTTTTCTGCTTTCTTCAGTTTTAACAATGAATTCCCAGAGAAAAATAGAGGAAAAAAATTTAGAAACCACAAGATTAAGACAGCTTGAGTCCAGTAAAAATGAGAGATACAAAAAAGCATAAACAGAGTAACAGAGTGAAAGAGGGCAATTTTATTACTTAGTCTAAGTCACATGACTTAAATAAGCTATAAAAAAGTTATTGCTCATTGAAAAATAAGAATTAATATGCCCTTACTTCATTGCCAGCTCTTTCATGGGAGATTTTCTAAATTTTTTTCCATTTGAAAACCAAGTTGTTAGTTGGTTGCTTGCTTGATTGGTTGCTTTTTTATTATTACAACATAAGCAGAGCCTACGAAAGCATAAAGAATTTCAAACGTTCATAGTTAAATATTGGCTGTGCAGCGATATCTGTAGACTATAGGGAGAGGTGGATATTTCTTTTTTAAATGCTTCTTTTTCCAACAAACATTTCAATTTGGCACAACTTTCTAATTTCTGTCTTCTTTCAAGTGTGTTTTGTTACACAGATTTTAAATTGCAGACATTGATAAGAGTAGATTTTTATTTAAAATATAAACTTAATATAAAATTTGAAAAACAATCTTTCTGAATAGAAAGCAGTGTATTTTGTTATGAACAGATTTAAATGTACATAAATGTCACTTTTTGTTAATATGTATTTCATTGACTGATTGATGTTGGAAGTAAATGTGATATTTTCAGTGTTACATTTGAGTGCTTTAATCTCCACTAAATCATTTTCCCCAGGTGTCATCTCCGAGACAATGATTAATGACATACTAATATAGTTCACGTTGGCAGTCTAAAACCAAAATGTCATTTCTATTGGGTTTTAATAATTTTCAACTAAATAGAGCCTTGAATTAGCACCATGATGTTCTTTGTTCAAGGACTTTATTTTTAAATATTTTAACGTAGTTGAAAGTGAAACAAAAAAGTGAATGTGAGTTATCTACATGATGAATTGATGTTTTTGTTGGCTCATTCTTCTTTTACTCTTGGCACTGCACTTTTTGAATTAAATTAACCATTATCAATCACTAGGTATAATCAGGTTTACAAATCACCTTACAGTGCCATTAGCCAATCACAAATGAGAACATGAATTCCTTTCCTCATACTAATACATATATTCTCTTGTCTTGATAGTGTCTCGCCTGAAAATGGAAAGCAGATCTTAGACTCTAATATTGCTCCTTAATTGTAACGCATTACCAGCTGCACAGAATGAGCAATGACAAACTGTACCCCAAAGAACCTGAAATCTTAAGAGACAAATAAGGATGTCAGGAGGACATGATGAGAAGTCTGGGGAAGAAATGCAGTGAACGGTTTAAAGGTAAATTAGTATTTGCCTGTATATGTAACTAAAATGGGTTTTGGGGAAGGACTTAACAATGAAAGTGTTGCCTAACAAGCAGATATTGTATATTTAGGCACATAAAGATTAGAAAAAAAGTGGAAAAATTAAATGAGGGCCGCCTTTACTGAGATCATGTGAAAAAAAAATTAAGGCAAAAGGAGAGGAAAAAATATGTTACAAGATGTAAATTCTTGTAAAGTTGTATAGAATGCCAAAGGGGGAAACAAATTATAAGTAAGGGGAAGGGAGAGTCTGAGAGGAATTTAAGGAAGGCTTGGTTTGATCAGATGTACACGTACTGTGATCATTAGGAAAAATGTGCAATTCTCAGAATCATTCTGGCAAGTGAAGGGTACATCGCGTTCCACCAGGTGGAAAGGGCTCAGCTCCTTTTGAGATGGTGATGACTATGAACCCAACTCACCTTTTGGGCTGGTAGGCTGACTACACCCTTCCTGCACGTCCTGCCATGAAAACTGACATGCGATGCCCTGTTTGTTCTCTCTGGTCACAGCACTCCTGTTCACTCTCCAGGCTGCCTTTTTATAGGCATGGAGGTAGTTGCCGTTGCTTTGGTAATACTTAGCTCTTATCAGCATCTCCCAAGAGAGGTGTTCTCTCCTGGTGGTTCTCTTCAATGCTCTGGCATTTCCCCGCCTCAGGAAAAAACCTTGTGTGCTGAGATTTGCCACCCCATTGTAGACTAGGATGGCTCAGGAGCAGCTCCCCTGGACCAGGGGGAGTAGGTCATTAGGAGATTACCTCTCACTCCTAGACTGTTACCGAGAAGTTCACAGTAGTTCATTTGATGTGTCTTTCAAAAACTGATCTTCAAATGAACATCAAAGATGTGATTAAGAATTTAAAATTTTTAACTCAGCTTCTATAAATAGCAAAAGAAAAAAACAATATCGTTTCCATCACTCCACACAATTCCAGAAAAAAAACCCACCAAACTAATACAGAGAAAATGAATGAAAAAATCCAAACTCTTTCCACATCAGATTGTGGTGAAGTTCTATGAACCTCTCCAAAACTCCTATTGGATATTGTTCCTCATCTCTTCATCCAATTGTCTTTCTATCCAAACTGTTATTTATTTTCTCTTTCCCTTTGATATTGCCCAGCTAGTGATATACAAACTACACCTTTGGCCTCTTATTATAGAGCTTGATTAAGCCTGATTAAATTTTAACAAGGTTTAAATTATTGTAGCTTCTGCAAAACATGGAGATTTTTCATTTTCTCTGGAGAGATGAGGAGAGCCTTTAGTATAAATAACTTTTATAGCTCTGCTAGAAATACTAGTATTGCCTCTTATAAATGGCTCAGACCTCAAAATGTAGATTGTAATAAGATACCATGGTGAGTTGACCCTGGTCAGCACCTAAGCCCCTGTCCAGTCCCTTTCTCATTCCCCTCAGCAGGATGGGGGAAAGAATTGAAAGCAAAAGTTAGAAAATTCATAAGTCAAGGTAAAGACAGTTTAGATGAAACAAAGTCGTGCATATAAGAAAAAAAAAAAAAAATTAACCGACAACTATCTCTCAGACAGTAGATGTTCAGCTACTTCCTGAAAAGTAAGGCCTCAGCACAAGGAACAGTTACTTGCAAAGACAAATATCATAATACTGAACATACCTGCTTCCTCCTCCTTTCCCTGAGCTTTTCTTACTGAGCACAGCATCATATGGAATGAAATACTCCTTTGGTCAATTAGTGTCAGTTGCTTGTTCTACCTCCCAGTTCCTCGCACATGTCTAGCCCACCTGCTGAGGGGAGGAAAGTCCAGAGTGCGGAACAGGTCAAAAAAAACCAAAAGACAAAAACGCGACACACACTTTGATGATGTGCAAGCATTGCTCAGCAACAGCCAAAACACTGGTTTGTGTTCAAAGCTATTTTAGTCACAAATGCAAAACACAGTACTATATGGGTTGCTGTGAAGAATATAAACTCTACCTCTGCCAGATCCTGTACATATATTTGGACCTTTTGAAATGAAAATAGACCAGTGACAGCTTCATCTCTCCTGCACAAAGTTTTTTCCCTAAAAAACTGCTTCAAAGTATGTGTTTATGGAAGAAACTTCATTTTGCCAAGGTCGAGGGATTCCACAAACTCTTTGAGAGTTGTTTTGAAACTAAATCACCTCTTTAACTGAGTTACCAAATCTGATGTTGAAAATAAATTGTTTAAACTTGAATTTCCAATCAAGGAATTGTAAAGCTGTCAAGATCAAAAAGCAAGATATATCAAAAAACTTTTCCTGTGTAAGTGTATACTCAAGGGATGGAGATGAACTCTGTACCTGAACAGGAGAATTAAGGCAGGAAAAAAAATAGATTTAATCATTTTGAAGATGGAAATCACAACAAGTTTTCTAGCCACTAGAAGATTTGTAAATTCCCAGAACAACTCTCTGAAGAGACGATTAAGACAAAACAGAGCTAGTTTTAAAATGGGTTTGATAATTTTTTAAATTAGATCTTTCTGCATGTTTTTATTTCTTTCTCTATAGTTTTCATTTTCTGTTACAGGAGAAGAATAAATATTCATGATATAGTGTTTCCTCCCAGGACTCAGTATTACAAGCCTCTGAAGATAAAGGTTATTTCCCAAACTCTTGTTTATTTATGTTGTCCTCATCTGGGAACTCTTCTCTATTTCTACATTCTTAGTATCAGGTAACAAGACTTGTACACAATATTTTATGTGTACAATGCTCAATACTTAAACAAGACTAGTAATAGCTTAGTAACTTAGTAATAATAAGTACACAAGTATGTCGTCTAGAATCAAGACCCATCAGCCAAAAGAGAATAATTTTTGAATGCTAAACAATTTCGAGAAAGTTTTAAAATGAAGAAGGGGGTCAGATCATCATCTAAATAATTCACAACTGTTTCATTCTATTAAAGCATGTTGATTCTGAAGGTAGAGCTCATGAGAAAATCTATATTTTCAAGCAGCAGAAAGATTCATATCCAAATTATAGAATCTCTGCAAAATAGTCCTTCCCACAACTTTTTTTCAGTTTATATCAGTGATACTTGCTTTTCAAATTACTTCAAGTGGCCTGATAGGCTTTGTCCAGAACTTTCCTTTTCCCAAGTGTGCAATCAACTTTATTCCTCTCCTTCTTTTCAAATTAAATTATATTACATTATCATTTTAAAATATGGTGAGTTCACATTGGTTGGCACTTAAACCCCTACCCCGTCACTCCCTCGCTCACTCCAGCAGCTGCCATTACCTGTTATTGTACAAATTGTCATTTGGAAAAAAACAAATTCCATTTCAAATTTCAAGACATTTATACTGCCTAATCATTCTTCTTTCTCTTTTTAACTTCCACTATTTTTTTTACACTGCATTTATATACTAAACCTCAAGATCCTGGCAATATGGTGCAGCAGTGTTTTACTACAGAGTGCTAAGCACAGTCTGGAATCAGCATAAACAGCCCAAATTCTTGAATACTATATGAAATCAACTTTTACTCAACTTATTAAAACAAGAAAGGTGACAAATTATTAGTAGTGATTAACAACAAGTTAACAGTTAGAGCTTTAAAGGCAATATGTCCAATCATTACTACAAGAGAATAAGTAAAGTAATTAAGAAAGATATACCACAATTGTCCTATCCGCAGTCTCTGGGGAGCCCTTATTGCAATGAAGATTTTGGAGAGCCTTCCTGGACAACTGGGAGGTCCTACATGGTGTGTCTACTTATAAGTGAGGTCTCCAAAGATCACTGTAAGAGTGTCCAGCTTTTACATCATTAAATAAATTACTTAAATAATTCCAAAAAATGTGGAATCTCTAGTCTCAGACACCCATTTCCCCCCATTTTGGAGCATGGCCAAGGCCCCAAAAGGGAGATAAGGAGACAGATGGAGACGCTACAATTAAGGTTGTACAGCCCAGTTCTACTGATAGTGTGACTACAATGCATTTTCTCACACTCTATGTATTAAGAATAGCACAGCACAATTCTACTGATAATGCGACTATGACACATTTTCTCACATTCTATATATTTATAGCACAGCACAATTCTGCTGATAATAGCAATGTTAGAAATTACAGATTAAACAGTACATACAGCAATGCAATACAAATCAAACATGGGTCACCTATGTTGTTTCAGGCCTGTTGATGAGGCCCTGTCACTTCAAACAGTTGTCTGTTTCTGATGAAAAGTGCTTTGAGATCCCATTTTATGACAAGTACATTTAAAAGGTAAGTTATTATCAATCATTATAAGGGAAGCTATGAACCAGGCTGTAAATCAAGACCATCTGGAATTCAAATAACGTCCACGGTGTCAGCTTTCTGCTACAACATATTATATATTGCTAATTATTATAATATCAGAGGCAAGAATGACACTTCAGAAATAAACACAATATCAAGAGAGCAAATCATATTTGTCAAAAATATGACAGGTAGTCTTACTGGAAATTTGAGAGAAGCTAACAGAATATTTGTTCATTAAAAACACAAAAACAAAAAGAGTGAAACGAAAGCTTCTATATGCCGGGATTGAGAGACGGGACGCAGCTTGATGCAAGCAAAATGTCGTCTTTATTGCGCAGCTAACATATATTTATACTAGTTACAAATAGGCTCATACATATTGCAAAAAGCAAGCTCATTATTGGCTACGTCTTTAAAAGTCAGCTCCTCCTTAAGATGCATTTTTGTGGTTTCTTGTACTTCTTTATCTATATCCTATTGTTCTATAACAGCTGTGCTCAAGGGCACTGTGGCCTTGCTTACAAGGATTCTACAAAGAAATTAGTGAGAAACTAGGGGCTGCCTACATGTCAAAGTTCTTACCTCACTCCCTCCCAGGGCCTGTGCCCGACAAGTTCCAGCACGTCTGCTTTTACCAACTGATCTGTGCTGGGGGTTTTCTTGAAGCCAGACAAAACCTGTCCCACATTTATACTGTGGTCAGAAAAGACAAAAGATGGCCTGGATGCCATCTGCCCAAGACTGTTGAGAGAGTTGGCTGATGGCATCCCAAGGCCACTCTCTACAATCTTTAAGAAGTCATGGAGATCTGGGGACATCCCCACGAGCTGGAAGAAGGCTGATGTCATCCCCATCCACGAGAAAGGCTCCAAGGAGGACCGGGCCAATTATAGACCCATCAGACTCACATCAGTCTCTAAGAAGGTAAAAACTAAAGACTACATTTTTATTGTAAAGCTTTAAAAGTATGGGTTTCCAACGGGGGTTTTTTTTCAGATATTTTCTATTCATCTTTCCTTGAAAGCAGGAGACTATGTATTTTTTGCAATGCTCTTCCGTTTAATTGAAACTTTATGTCAATGGAAACAGCTTTAGAGACATTTCCAGAATTATCTCCAAAAAATTTAAGTTTGGTTTTGAAAAATAGTGGTCAGAACTGAAGAATAAGAATTATTTGCATTACTTTAAGAAAGATAAAGAAATGATTAATTATCTCATCTTTCATGAGGAAAAATTCTAATAATGATCCAGGATTTATGTTGTTGAAATAAAACAGACTTTGACTGTATTATTAAAATTTAAGTGAAAGAACATAAATCTAGTTCACTGTTATGTTTTGGTGGTATGAGCAGAACAGAGTTTCTCCACCTTAGCACTCAGAAAGCAAAGATTCAGGATTTATCTTGATATTTCTAACTAAAAGAATGGGGTCTGTGAATAAAATGCCTAAAGTTCCACAAAAATAAAAAAACATGGAGTGATTATGCAATATATGGTTTCAGTGGTTTTAGTTTTCAGAGATTTATATACACACCAGCTTCTATAAAACCCACGTGCCCTTCTTGAATTCATAAACCTATTGCATGTTTTAGGCTGGAAAGTAGCTCTGGAGGTCAACTAATCCATCCTCCAGCTCAAAGTAAGTCAATGCTTGAACATGTTGCCCAGGACATGTCCTTTCCAGTCAAGTTTTGTATATCCAGGGACGGGAATTTCCACAGCCTCCTGGGGCCTCTGTCCCTATGAATAACCACTTTTCTGAGGAAAACTCTTCCCCTTGAGTTTCATGGGAATTTCCTTTGTTGTAGCTTATGACCATTATCTCCTCACCTGCACCTCTGAGAACAATCTGGCTCCACCTTTCATGCAACCAAAAAATAGTGAGTTGAAAACACAGATGACATTCTCCTTCAGCCTTCTCCAGCCTTTACTACTCAACTCTCTTTCAGCCACCCTTGACTTTCTTCTACTGAGGAATTCAGAATTCCACACAGTAGTTCAGCCTCAGCATCACAAGTGGGAAACTGAGATGAATAGTCCTTGGCTTGACAGCCCTTGGCTGTCCTCTTGCTGATGCCACACATTTTGTGCTTCTTAACAAATTCTTAGTAAAATTTTTAAAATGTTTTTGACCCTACGAACACTACAGGCAATGGGACCCTTCAGATTTACTCAGTCTATGCATGTGTGCAATTTTGTAAAATGTTTTAGCTCTAGGAATTTCATATGTAGGAGAAAAATTAAAATTACATGAGAGTAGACAGTAAGTCTTGCATGATCCATGCATAGTGAGGCCATTCTAATTGAATTAACTGAATGTTAACTATACATTCAGAAATTAAACTTTTAAATAATGTTGAAATTTATATTTTAAAAACAAAAAGAAAACACAAGCAGCTCTAGTTTAGAAAAATGAGAAATATGTAAAATATTGCCAGAATCTGAGATTAGTCAATTGTTTTGTTTCATGATGGCCTCCAGCAATTTGTCATTTTGAAAGTCTATTTGATAGGAAACCTGACTTGTTTCTGGGTTAAGTATGGATTTTTTCCCCCCTCTACTAGGCTGTCACATTGCAAGTGCAGTAGATTCCACAGCAGTAAATTTTGCTTTTGCTCACAAAGATTGTCTGACATGTTTGGTAAAATCAGAATCAAGCCTTCCTTCCTTCCTTCCTTCCTTCCTTCCTTCCTTCCTTCCTTCCTTCCTTCCTTCCCCTCTTTCTTCCTTTCTTCCTTTCTTCCTTTCTTCCTTTCTTCCTTTCTTTCTTCCTTTCCTTCTTTCCTTCTTTCTTTCCTTCTTTCTTTCTTTCTTTCTTTCTTTCTTTCTTTCTTTCTTTCTTTCTTTCTTTCTTTCTTTCTTTCCTTCTTTCTTTCTTTCTTTCTTTCTTCCTTTCTCATATTGAGCAATTATTTATATCATAGCCCATATACTTGTCTCACCGATTATGTTATAGTATGCTAAATGGCACATTTTCTTTACTTACCTATTTTTTATTAAAGAGAGTGTTATGCACAGTATCTGATGGCATTAGGAAATTTATGAATATTTGCATTCTGAATACACAACTGGTAAAATAATTCATTATAATTAATTATACTGGTTGAGCAGAGAAAGAAGGGAGTGTGTTTATTAGTTCTGGTGTATTTTATAATTGTTGTTAATTTAATCCATGATTACTTGAAGCACTGAACTAAGAAGATAAGCACCTGCACAAAGACTAGTGGAAAATAATAAAGTGTATCTTTCTAAATGGCTAGTTATTTAGCAGTCAGACACAACACAAAATTTATTCCACAAACAGAATGAAAGTAATTCCCTTTCAACACATTCCCAGACCCACTCATATGAATTCACTGGTTGCAAAAGACTGAACTTTCTTAAGGGTTTACAGTAGACAGAAAAAAGTATTGTACAATGTAAGAGGCTGTTGAGACAGAGCACTACTTGGTCTTGCTTTTTTGTCTTGGTAAATTATTGCCTGCATGCAAGTTACTTATATTCAAAAAAAAAAGAAAATCTTCTTCATGTCGTAGACCATACTAAAAGTAAAGCAACAAATCCTGAACATATCAGTAACATACTGTAATACTGCCCTATGTTCCAACCATTGCTTTTAACAACACTACGTTTAAAGAACAAATTCTTCTTGCTTTTTTCTTACTTTTTTTCTTATTTGTCAAGGTAATTAACGTTGTAAAGATATGTTTATTTAAAGTTTTGGAATAGTCAAATAGTGCCATGGTTAAAGATACAGAAAACAAAAAATAAATTATTGGATATACGTATGTATATGTGGAAGGGTGCTTTGCTGCTGAGGGAAAGAAAAAAGAAATAGACAAACAGCTACTAGATATAAACTCAGGGAACAATCACAAGCAGGGGAACGAACTAGGTGAAATAACAGGCCTTTTTTGTCATGCCGTTTTAGGACTAGACAAAACAATTGGAACAAAATTACTGTTATTCTGGAGAATATTTCTTATTTTTGTCTGCAAATATTCAACTCTGCATGGAAAAAAAATGCAGAACAGCTCCAGGATATGGCATTATCTCAACTAAACATAGGCACCCTAAATTCCAATCTATTAATTAAGAAACTTTGGGAATTAGGGAGCAATGACTGCTGGCAAAACTTCTCTAGGGCTATATTTATTTCTGTAAATTACAGAGCTCATCAAAAACTGCTGTTCAAAAGCAGTTGGGAAATCAGTACTCATGCTCCACCACCACCATCCTTACCACATAAAGTTCTAATGACCTGATTGCTGTTACTGAAACTTGATGGGTATGACCTGAATGCTGTTATAGAAAGCTAGTAGGAGGAATCCCATGACTGGAGTGCTGCTATCTATGGCTACAGGCTGTTCAGAAGAGACAGAACAGGAAGGAGGGTTGGAGGTGTTGCCCTCTATATCAGGAAATGGAGGGAGCATGAAGAGCTGTCCCTAAAGAATAGCCATGAACAGGTCAAAAGCTTATGAGAATCAAAGACCAATTCAACAAAGGGAAACTTGTGGTTGGTGCATACTACTACTGATGAATCATTTCAGCTACAGGAGGTTTCATGCTTCCAAGCTCTCATCCTACTAGGGGAATTCAACCACCCTGACATCTGCTGGAAAAGTAGCATCGCAAGCTGTAGGCAATTAATTTCTTAACTCAGATAACAGAGACACCTACCAGAGGGGATGCAATACTGGACCTGATGCTTACCAGTGCAAGTGAGATCACCAGTGATGTCAAGATTGGAGGCAGCCTGGGCGGCAGTGATCCTGTATTGGTGGAGTTCGAGACTCTGAGGGGTATGGGACAGGTGAAGAGTATAGTCAGGACCCTAAATTTTGGGAAAGCAATTCCGCCTGTTCAAGGAGTTAGTCAGTAGGACCCTCTGGGAAATGGTTCTCAGGTATAAAGGAGCAGGGAAAAGGGAAAAACAACAGATGTAATCTGTCTGGACATCTGTATAGCCTTTGATAAGGTCTCCCACAATATCCTTCTCTCTAGGGGAAGACATGAACAAGAGCAGACCTGTGGAGAAGGTCTTCGGGGTGCTCAATGATGAGAAGCTCGGCATGAGCTGACAGTGTGTGCTTCCAGCACAGAAGGCCAATTGTACCCTGGGCTACATCAAAAGAAGCATAGCCAGAAGGTTAAGGGAGATTATTCTTACCCTCTACTCCACTCTCATGAGACCTCACCTGGAGTACTATGTCCATTTCTGGAATCCCCAACATAAGAAGGATATGCAGCTGTTGGAATGGGTCCAGAGGAGGGCCATGAAGATGAGCAGAGGAATGGAGCATCTCTGCTATGAGGACAGGCTGAGAGAGTTGGGGTTGTTCAGCCTGGAGAAGAGAAGGCACCAGGAAGATTTTATATTGGCCTTCCAGTACCTGAAAGGGGCCTACAGGAAAGCTGGGGAGGGATGTAGTGATAAGATGAGGGGGAATGGCTTTAAATTGGAAGCAGGAAGATTTAGGTTAGACATCAGGAAGAAATTCTTCATGGTGAAGGTGGTGAGACTCAAGAACAGGTTGCCCAGGGAAGCTGTAGATGCCCCCTCCCTAGAGGGGAGGCATGACCTGTTGAAGGCCAGGCTGGATGGGGCCTTGAGCAGATGAGTCCAGTGGGAGGTGTCCGTGCCCATGACAGGGAGGTTGGAATTAGATGATCTTTAAGGTCCCTTCCAATCCAAACCAGCCTATGATTCTATGATTATTTTGCAGGCTTGACATACACTTAAGAGTTTTGAGGGTTGATGGCAGGGCTAAAGAATAAGGAGAACAAAAAAAGAAAAGTAGAAGAAGAAACTACCTTTTCCAGTGGGTTTTTTTCCTCATCGAATCTGATATTTCTCTTTTGCACAGTTAATCAGTATTTCTTTCTCTCAGATCATATAATTCAACTGTTTCTATGTACGGAGAGGTTCTGTCGATGCTTATTACGACTCCTAATCATTGTAATGAATGTTTTGAAGTGTTGCTTTTAGTTAGGAATCCACCGATGTAATTCCTTTTTTCAATGGAAGTAAACACACTGGAGTTCATAAAATGTTCTAATAAATGATCCATGCAGATTAGCCCTCACTGTCTCAGTCTATAAAGCCAATCAAAAAAGCTCATATAACTTCAACAAAATCACACAGTTTTAATGGATTAATTAAATTATATTAAACATTCATTGTGATTTTTTTTTTGCCCAGGAAAGTGTCCTTTGTTCAACAGAACTCACTTCATTTCCAGGTGATTTAGAACCCCTTTAACTTTACCTCATTTCTGATTCTGATTATCTGCACAGGGAGCTAATAGTGTTTAACTAGTTCTCCATAAATCAAACTTGTAAATCAAACTTCTTAATTGACATTAATTAATTTCCTTAGGTATCTCTATGTAGATAAACTCTAAAGGAAAATATCTTAACAACTGGAGGTTGAATTCCAGATGAATAAAGGAAGGCAAAAGGGTTAATATCTTTCTGAAGCTTCAGATTCTTCTGTTTTGCAGAGTGCTTTTCTGCTTTTTGGATTTTTTGTAGGACTTATGTAGAACAGACAGATATCTCCTTCCAAAAAGAACTTATATGCGTTGATTTATTTCTTAGTTCTACCTCAGTCTTTCACCTCATATGTCTTAGATATTTACATAAACAGGAAAAGCCCTCTTTCCTGGTCTGCCTTTTGAATTTTTTGAGATTATATCAATCATAGGTGAAAAGTGTACAACAATCTTTCACATTAGCAATCCTTTATAACCATTTCAATCCATTTTTATCAAATAATTACCATCCTTATTTAATATTTAACCAATTCTATGACTACTGATGTTCTATGACTATGTTTATGTTAAAAAAAAGGGAGGGGCAGAATTCACAGCTTAGTCTGTAAATAAAGCTAAATTCAGATAATTTTAATTCTACCAAACCAATCACTTAATATATATGACAAGATTCCTCAAAGCTACTTCCTAGAGACTATTTGGCTTCCCAGAAATGAGATTTGTTTGGATCTGCAGACCAAAGAAATTACTACACTCAATTCAAAACAGGAAAACCTACTCTGACTATTGTGCATATGTAATACTCTATATATTTGCTACAGAAGATAATACCTTTTAAGTAAGCATTGAATGAGAGTATGGCTTTATCTCTCCCACCACACCCCAACCCTATGCTTAAAAGGAGTTATTATGTGTTAGACTTTCAGATGAAGGAAGTTTTTAAACTATGTTGCCTTTGCTTTTGTTTTAATGATATTATTTAATTACTTATTCATTTTCTTTTTTTATAGTGACAAACTATAGATGAAATTATCCTTGAAACATGCAGAAAAACATTAAAAAGGAACAATTTGGCATTTTTTGTGCTCCCATAACTAAGATTTTACACACACTGAATTAACATGACGTCCGACTTCAGAGCATGGAATATGTGATAACATTCTGCAGACTTGCTCTGAGGAATGACAGACTGTTGGCGTTTTCAAATGAGAGTTAATCATTGTCTTCCTGCTGTCTAACATCACTAGAATTTAACAAGCAACATTATGTTACGAAGGTCCTTTTCTTTACATTTCACCTCAGATTTGCTATTGTCAATGACAGTAAATACATTGAAAAGTTATTGGTGACCTGCAGTTACCCAGCAATTTCTTTTTCCTCTTTAATTCATCGTGACTTCCTCTACATTGAACTAGATTTCTTTTACAGGTCATTAACTGTGTCAACATTCTGTTTTATTACATTAGATAATATATTAGCTCTTTAAGGTTTGCCAGTTTTCACCAGTGTATTTTCAAATTTACAATTTCTGGACAAGTGTAACTGATTCACACATGCAGAAAATGTGTAACATTAATAAAAAATTTGTATCAGGATTTTAAAAAGGTAATGGCAATTAAATAATTCTGAACACATTTCTGTAATGAACAACTTTTTACAGATCAAGATCATCTGCTACTTTGGTTGTTACACTTACCTTCCCAGATTTTAGCTTACTGGCCGTAGGTGTTACTAGCAGTGCCTTTAAAACATACTGTAAATCTGTCAGGAGTTATTTTTCAAAAACTGATCTTATTTATTTTTCTGTGCTTAGTTATTAATATATAGCTCTCTGTTTCTTCTCTCAAAGCTTTATTATGGCACTTCTTACTTCAGTACCCACTATTTCAGGTGACAGAAATCCCATTATTGCAACTATTATCACACTTATAATGAACAAAAATAATTCATATATTCTCTGCTAAAATGATCTCGCTAAAGTAAAATGCAGAGATCTGGATTATTCTAAATATTGCATTTTAATCTACCTACATTTTCACTTCACTTTTCTTGTTAAAATAAGATGTTTCAATATAGTTAATACTTTCTATTCTTCCTCAAAATACTTTTTTTATTAATGTTGCTGTGATTTTTTTAAATGTCATGATGGGTGAACATGACAGGTTTTTTTCTGTTGAATTCCAGTATCTACATGTTCTGATAGGTTAATATGAAGAAAAATAAATTATTATATTAAAGTCCTTGGCTGTATGTTTCCTTTTCATCCAGTATGCAGATTACAGATTCATGGCTCTCACCTAGTGCACTCCCATCCATGGTGCTCAATTCAAAATCCAATCCAATTTCGGTAGATTAAGGTTGGTGACTAATCAGTCACGTTATACACTCTTTAGGTGAAATACAGGAAAAAATGCACAGAAACTGAACATAGCACAACTTGATAGTTAAAGCCTGAATCCTTGTTCATGGAAGATTCAAATGTATCATGGTATCACAGAATCACAAGGTTGGAAGGGACCAAATGGGTCATCGAGTCCAACCAATCCTAACACTCCCTAAACCATGCCCCTCAGCACCTCATCCACCCGTCCCTTAAACACCTCCAGGGAAGGTGACTCGACCACCTCCCTGGGCAGCCTGTTCCAGTGCCCAATGACCCTTTCCATCAAAATTTTTTTCCCGATGTCCCGCCTGACCCTCCCCTGGTGGAGCTTGAGGCCATTCCCCCTTGTCCCTGTCACTTGGGAGAAGAGGCCAGCTCCCTCCTTTCCACAACCTCCTTTCAGGTAGTTGTAGAGAGTAATAAGGTCTCCCCTCAGCCTCCTCTTCTCCAGGCTAAACAACCCCGGCTCTCCCCGCTGCTCCTCATAAGACTTGTTCTCCAGCCCCCTCACCAGCTTTGTTGCTCTTCTCTGGACACACTCCAGAGCCTCAACATCCTTGGAGTGAAGGCCCAGAGCTGAACACAGTATTCAAGGTGCGGTCTCAACACTCCTGAATACAGAGGGAGAATAACCTCCCTGGACCTGCTGGTCACACCGTTTCTGATACAAGCCAAGATGCCATTGGCCTTCTTGACTACCTGGGCACACTGCTGGCTCATGTTCAGTCACTGTCAACCAACACCCCCAAGTCCTTCTCCTCCAGGCAGCTTTCTAGCCAGACTTCTCCTAGTCTGTAGCGCTGCATAGGGTTGTTGTGTCCCAAGTGCAGGACCCGGCATTTGGCCTTGTTAAATCTCATGCCACTGGTCTCAGCCCAGCAGTCCAGCCTGTTCAGATCCCTTTGCAGAGCCTCCCTACCCTCCAGCAGATCGACACTTCCTCCCAGCTTAGTGTCATCTGCAAACTTGCTAAGGGTGCACTCAATGCCTTCATCCAGGTCATTGATAAAGACACTGAACAGAGCTGGACCCAGTTCCAGATGTTCCCAAATGTTCATTATCAACAAAGAGTTCATTCTTCAGAACAAGGAAAATATTTGTTACCTCATCTTATCATTTGCTTATACACCCTTACTGATCATCGAGACTGCATGGGTAATTTTGGCCTTAGACAAAAATATTTGTGCTACTAGCAAACTGAAAGGACACAAACCCTCATTTATTCAAGCCTTGGGTTATGAACAAATGAAAGCATTTTGGTATACAAGAAAGTGGAATCTCTTCTTTATTTTTAAGTAGAGTTATCTACTATTCCTTTCACACCCTTCAAGTAAAAGTTAAATAGATTATATCCTTCATTATAAATTACACACACTATAAAACGTACATGGAATTGTCTTTTTTGGGGAGTGGAATTATTGCCTCAAGTTCCAGTTATTGAATAGAATTTATAAACATCATAACACACAAACTGCTGTACGGTAGATTAATAACTATCAGTCTTGGAACACTTCATATTTCATATTACCACACTCAGTAGATTAAATAGTTGGGGGAAAAAAGGGCAGAAAAATAGGACTGGGCCCATATTTTGCAATTTTACACAAAATTTGTTCTGCACTTTTCTAATACTTGATTAATTTTAAACCTCTTTATATCTGTAAAGAAATAAAAGTATGAAATTAAAGTAGTTTTTACACTTCATGCATTTCTCCTTGTTTGTTGGAGATAAATGTCACTTGGAAAATTATTTTAGCTTCATTTATTTCCAAAATGTATCCATTTTTAATTTGTTAATTATATTGAATTAAATTATTCATAAAAATTTAGTTTTAAAATCTACTGTCAGAAATTGCATATTTGCACCTTATTCTACAAGAAATTCCATGTACTTTTAAGGCTGACATTATTCTTGCTCTGTAATCTTCAACAGTTCATCAGTATTGACCTGCTGTAACTCAAAAGTTGGTATGGCTAAACTACTGTATTTATGAGAATGTAGGATTCATTACTGGCTTAAAATATAGGAAAGAAAGAGATGCTATGAATAGGTACATTTCTCGTACTATCATTCACAGAGAATGACAACAATAAGTAACCAAACAGTAGAAGATATGAAAACTTTATATAAAACCAGTCTGAAAAGTAAATTTACTTCTACATATCAGTTTTTAAACAAGAATATTCTGATCATACTTACAGTCAGTCCAAGAGCCTTTTCTACTCCCTGCCCCTTTTTATCTTAAAGGATCTAGAATTCCTGAAAATATCAATAATATTGAAATAAAAACTGACGTATATGTCAGTCTCTATCAATGAATCGTCTCTGAATATCGGTACCTTTCCAAAGATGTCTGTTATTGTGTTACATATACACTTTTGTTCTTGCATTTTTGCAATAAGTGACTTTTTTCTCTACAGAATCTATCCTAGTGTGTCAACAAGCAGAAAATCCAGTACTATTTTGGAAAAAAAAGAAATTAAAAATATATACTGTAAACAAACAACAACAACAATGAATATTTATGCAATTATTTTCAGGTTCCTTTGTTTTCTTAATGCTTTTACATGAACTGAATTCATCAAGAAGACAAAATAAAATTTCGAATCTTTGAAGAAATGCTGGTAGGAAAAGCAGTATAAAACACAAATTCTATTTAATAGTTTTTCTATGTTTCTATATTTTTGTGAGCTGTGATAAGAGAATGAATTTTTTGATAAGAAGAGATATTTATTCAAGAACTCAAAACTGTAAACTAAAGAAGTCTTCAAAACCAAGGTAGCAATAAAAAGCAGTTTCTTCAGTTCTCTACATATTTTCTGTATAATCTAAATAACTCGAGCTATTATAAGTTTAACAGCCTACTTAATTTTTGTGGCACATTCAGTTGGAAGAATATCAATGTACAGAGAGAAAGCTGACCAAAGGTTTTACAGAATGACATCTCAAGAACACATTTTACTTTTAAGACTTGTCAGCTTCACTCTGCTCTAACTAACTCTGCTGAGACTTAGGAGGGAACTTTTTATTCAATGTTTAAGGGCCCTTTCTGCAATTCATGCTTATTTTTGAAATATACTGGATGCTCGAAGGAGAGGAGAGGAGAGGAGAGGAGAGGAGAGGAGAGGAGAAGAAGAGACGAGAAGAGAAGAGAAGAGAAGAGAAGAGAAGAGAAGAGAAGAGAAGAGAAGAGAAGAGAAGAGAAGACTTGACTTCCTGTTTTAAACCAGTAGCACAAAAATAAGTCAAAATTTCACATTCTAGCTTTAGTTATTGATACTAAAATCCAGCATCACCCAATATGTAGGAATAAATAATTTTACCCTAGTATTTGAAAAAAAAATCAAAAACTGACAAAAAATGCATTTAATAATCTCTGCAAATGGTTATGCCAAACAGTAATGATAGTTTATTTATTCAAATTTGCCAGTCACATAGGTACTGTGACTAATCAGTTTACATTAACTATGTTTAAAATTCATTTATACACAGCCCTGTTTGCCAGAACAGTAAAGCAACCTGAAAAATACTTCTGGTTTTGTGCACAACTGCAAAATAATGTGAAGACTTCAGGACTTGTTATTACTAAAAATATCTGGAAATTACATATGCATAGTTTGAACATAACATTGTGAATACTGACCATATGTTAGTTTGTTACAGATTTACATTTTCCCTTCAACACTATTAAACATTTAAGGATGTATTTATCATTTCGTACATTAAAATCCTAAAAATAAAAATATGCAGTTCTTTGTTCCTCAATAACATTTTTTAAATAAAATGTTGCAAGATTATGTTCATAATTTACAACAGCACCTCTGTTTTGTGGAACTGACTAATATGGCACAGTGCTTCGTTTAATTAAAGATCACAAGGTTTTTGGAGAGCATTTTGATCTCTAACTACTATGGTCTGTCAGGAAAAAAAAGCTAAGAGTCTGTGGGTCTTAACCGTGAGCTTTTAGTGGTTTACTAATCCTAATTCTGAAGGACTGTAACACTGAAAATAAATATGTTTCAAATTTTTTTTAAGTGAGATGGTGTTTGTGTGTATTTTGTTATTTCTACTAAATAGTTTTATTAAATATTGAGCAAAAAAACCCTACGTATTTCTCCCTAATTTCTAAGAAATTGCCTTTACTGTGAATTTGCATTAATGGTATCCATCCTTATCCTTCATCTTATATGCTTCATTTATTTTGCCAACTTCACAGTCCCTCCTTCCACAGCTACTGAAGGCATCTTCATGGCCACAGGTCTCAGACTGACTGAGATCTTTGCCTTTGCTCCTTGACTGCAGAAACATGATAGAGCGTGTTCTCAGGTACTCATGCAAACCTCAAACCATATGTAATCAGAATAAGATTTTGTACACCTGAAAGGTTGTCTTTCTCCCACCCACTCCAAAAACATGTCATTCTATTTAGTAAGAGATAGCTCTATAATCACTATATGTATAACAGCAAATCTAGCTCTAAGGAAACTTCAACACCCACACATGCAAGTAATTTTCACTCTGTGTTCCTTCCCCACACTTACATAATCTGCCTTCGAATGCTGACATGGTCAAGGAAATGATTGTGAAGTCAGGACTGAGGGTGTGAATATTGTGCTTAAAGAGAAGCAAGGGTCAGTTTACACTAATTACTTCTTGATATTTATTATGTTATTTTATTTTTTCAGAGATGCATATACAACTGAAATATTCTAATTTCCTATCAGGACTTGTTTTCATCTATCAGGAGAAGGATTAAGATGTTTTGAACCTATCTATTTAGTTATGATACTAAGAAAGAGGCAGACAATAAGCACACTGTATACCATAACTGAAATTTAATTTCAGTTGAAGACCTTTTTCTCTGTTTTGTAGGTATATCACCTTTCTCCTCAGGCAGAAACAGTTCTTGTGTGAAATATGAAAAGATAAACACAGCCATGGTTAAAAGGAAGTTAAAACCAAAAACTTGTATGAGAAAACATAATCTCTACAGTGTTACAATGTGCTAGATAATTTTAGGTACTCTTAAAATGAAAGCATTAGGACTGAAAAGAGTGCAATGCCCCAGCAAGATATTAGTTTTCCTATCAATTATCAGAAATTCATCTAGTTCATTTCAGTCCCACTCTTATGTCTTTTCCCTTCTTCGCATAAAACTGATTCAAAACCTTTCCAAAGCTAATTCAAGTGAGTAGATCCAAAGGGTATAAATCTTTCAACTGCACTGAAACTGCATAAGCTGATGCTAAGTAAAATGAATAAAATTAATGGTATTTTCTAGTCCTTGTTTTGAATACTCTGAGTTATTATCAATATAATTCAGTCAATGAACACAAGAAATAATTTTAAAAAACTAAATAATACACAAATCCATATTTTAAAGGATAGCAGAGCACTTAGGTTCTTTTCCTAAATATCTCAGTTACATGTCTCAGGTAAGATGGCATGAATTAGGTCAAGAACTCCATAAATGCCCTGCCATTGAAAAGTTCCCATTAGATTTCAGTTGATATCTCATAAGGATTGTATAGATGAGAGATATAAATAACACATAAACAACTATATAAACAATAGATAAAGTTAGGATTTTTCAAGTTAGGGATTGGGATTCCTGAGCTGAAATCCTACAATATCTTACACAATATTTTAAAATTTCTTTTTAAAAATTATATGTTCAACAGTTCTCTAACTGCCTTGTCAGTTGTGTATTACAACAGAATTTAGCTGCATTTACAGACAAGAATATGCGACCAGAGGGTCTCTACCTTTCCCTGCGAATTTCTTCCATAATACTATTGGCACATACATTCCATCTGACTGATGGATTATGTTTACAGGAATTAGCCTGGATAAACAGTACTGTAGGCAAAGGAGAGGTGCTAAAACTTGGTTTGCCAAGTTGCTAGTGCTATTATAGGATGATAGATGAGGGGATGACACAGGTGCAAAGGAGGTCAAGAGGCTTCTAGCTCAGCCTCTCTGTTAGACAGGATCAGCTGAGAGCTCAGACTAGGCTGCTTAGAGCTGTGCTTGGAAATCAGTGTTTGGAAATCTCTAAGGACAGAGCCTGCACAGCATTATATATATGTTTGGGGTTTTTTTTCAAAAAAGACTTTTTTTGTATATATGTGTATACATATGCACTCCTTTTATGAAACCGGGCAATAACTCATAAAAGATAATTAAAAAAATCTCTCTCAATTAAGCAAGCAACTTTTTAGTAGAATTGAAAGGCAATTTTCTATATTTTGTCATTCCCTTCATAAGCATTATAAAAAAAGCCTGTCACAATTAAAATACAAATAGAACAAAGGAAAAATGTATTTGTTATTGCAAAATGTTATTAATGTTATTCTTATCATCTCAGGGGGTTGCTCAAGTCCTTTTCAACTCTGTGGGCAACTTTAAACTGACATCTGTGTGAATTAGATCAGACCTTTAATCTTTCAAATATTAGCACTGTACTGTGTATAGATAATAGTTTTCATTTAAAGCATCTTTTACAACATAAATGAGACACATTAAATCAAAGCTATGTCTTTTGGCAACTTATACAACAGTTGCTATCAGTTTCATCTCTGACTTGAGGCTAAAATCTATGCCTTAAGTCAAGTTAAAACCCTGGCAAAAATGAGAGTCTAATAAAGTTTTTAAAACAAGTTGGAATTACCTTTGGATCGTGGTAACAGACAAGCAATTCTTGTGATTCAGTGATATCTAAATCTTCAGAACATTAAGTTTCAGGTTTTGTTCTCCTGTGTCTTGAAGAGGTGGGAACTGAATATATCTGCTTATTTTTTAACCTGCTGTAAATAAAGATTGAGGGCTCAGTTCATGGGAGCAAGCATGTATAACCTCTGAGACTTTAGAAAATGCACAGCCTGGGCTCTGGCTGCTGCTGCAGAAGGGTATCGATCTTTTGGAGGCTCATGCTCTTTTAAGCTTGACCCTTATCTGTTCATCCTCTATGGTCAGCTTAGAAACTCAGAAATATCTCACATAGCATTCCCCACCTGCACTCAGGTAAGTGAATTGCTCCCTGTGAGTCATTACTATTTCTGGTTTCAGTTCCAGAAGAAGAAAAAGGTTCTGAAGCACTATGAAGAAAAGTATTTCATCAGTTTTATAAATTGGATCACTGGCAATAAAAGGTAGAAGCATTTTGAGTGCATTTAACACATTTGAATAGTTCTACTGAGATGGCAAATGAGTTGTAGTTAATTAATCTCTATGCCCATTGGGTCTCAGATAATTCCTTGGGATTAGGTCAGCCGGTGTTTTGTATATATTGTGGAACTCTCACACACCTTAGGTTTAAAATAGACTAAACCAGAGGATAGGCTTTTCTTCCAGATAATGGAAAACATTTAAAATTAATTTCAAACAGAAATATGGAATCTGCTATGAATATACACAACATTCCTACTAATAGAAAATAATGAGGTCTTCCCACATTCTTTCTGTGTAGAACCACATTTAAAAATATATTCTATATAATACAGAAATCCAGTGTGACACAGAGCACTGGAAATTTATATTTCTATTCCTTCCAAGGAATTTAAAAGAATCATATTTTTAGATATCCCAGCTATACAAATAGTAGAAACACATGTGTTCTTGCTAAATAAAGAAGCAAATTCAACATATTTTCTTTCAGGGAACAGATCTGCAGCAGTTGCTTCCTGACAGAAAAAGAAAACAAGAATTCAAAATCACTGAAGATACTGGAAAGCTAATAAAATACAATTAGAGGCAGACTGATTGGCGCTTTAATACTTTTTGCATCAAAGAATATTTTTGGAACATATTTGAGTTATCATCATGATCAGTTATTGTGATAAATTGGACAGAATAGTTTTACAGGAAATGAGTCATGTAAAGACGTAACGTTAGAAAAATAAGATATCTGCCTTTCTGTGTGGTCGGTCAGGGTACTGTAGAGGCCTATAGAAAGGGGCAAATACTGTATAGAGGGACAAACTAATAAAAATTCAAATACAAATATTAACTCATACTATTCAAAACTGACAACAACTGTAAAAGCTTACCAAAACACATTTTAAACAGTATTATGCTAAACCTTCTTCTATATTGCTGTCCTACTCGGTTCACTTCCTATTCCCTCCTGATAGATTGGCAGTAAAGTTTTCAGCTCTTTTTGCTTCCTCTTTAGGTGGTCTTCAGCTCCAACAGCCAGTCATCCTTTCAAAGCCTTCTGAAAGATATGGTCTAGTTTAAAGCTGGTTTTTTTTCCCCCTCAAACTCCTTCTATTTTATCCTATCCATTCTATTCCACTCCTTCAAAAAAAAGAATCTGCTTTAAAGAACTGTCTTAAGAGGGGCTCTTTCCCTAAATATGCTGGTAGTCATCTCCTTCATGTAACTAATTATTAATTAAATTCCCCCTTTTTAATGAATGTTTGCATTACCCAGTAAGCAGAGTATTTTTCATTCTTGTCTTACTTCGTGATTACAATAGATTTTACTTTTAAAGCACAGTACAAACATCTGAAGAGCTTTCTGTTGTGTATAACTGGCTCTTGACTGAGAGTAGGTACAGCAGCAATCAATTACTTTGGAATAGCAACTGTTAAGAGGTTTCTTAAAGCTTTTTTTAAATGGAACCAAAATATAGTGATTCAAGAATGGATCCTAAGCATTTCTGTAGGTTTAGTAAGTATTTAATCACTGTCATTATCCATCTAAAAATGACAGTGTTCTCATATATATATTAAAAAAACACAACTAAAAAACCCCAAAGACGAAACACTAAATTTGTATCTTATGCTTCAGAGGAAGTAAGTTGTATTAGACTTTATTCTTCCATGCAAATAGCTACTAAAATGTTCTTTCTGAGTTCACAAATTCTGCTGTATGAGTTGCAGTTATATTTAATTTTTCCTAATGCTTAATTAATTTTTTATATTGTTTCCTCTTTTCTTTATGTTAGGTTTAGATTCTTTTAAATGTCATTAGAATTAATGAGTAAGGTTGAAGTGTACGAATAGAAATTTTATTGTGCAAAAAACCCGCTTTAGGTAAACTAATTTGTATACTTTGAAAAAAATATACTTTACACAAGAAGGGAGAGAGAGAGCTGCTCAGCATACTCTTGTATTAAATTCCTACGCTATTAGGTTATCACTTAGCAGATATGAAATAGGGCTGCCTGGTCCATCAGCTTGACTAAACTTCCAAGCAATTGCCTGCCTGAGTTATCACAGACACAGCACTTTCTGATTCTTGAGTTTTATGTTCTCTGCGCAGGAGCTCTGTGGGAAAGGCCATGGGTGTCCTGGTATCAGCATGCCCCGGCAGCGGTGAAGGCCAGCAGTATCCTGAGTTATATGAACACAATTGGGAGAAGCTATTATCCCCATTCATTCTGTGCTCTTTAGGACTTTTCTAAAATATGTTTCAGGCCCCCAGGACAGAAAAAGGTACTGATAAACTGAAGCAAATTCAGTAGAAGGGTCCCAGGATGCTTGTGAGGAGAGGCTGCAGGCGCAGGGCATATTCAGCCTGGAAAAACTATGGCTTTTGAGGGAGAGGAGAAGGGTGAGTCATAGCATTCCCCAACACCTACAGAGAAGTGAATGTGCTGGAACAAGGCTCTTCCGAGCAGAGCACAGCAGAAGAATGAAACTGAAAGAAGAGACAGAACAGAAATGATGAACCAAGGCTGTGCAGGCTCTATCCTTAGAGATTTCCAAACCCTGATTTCCAAGCACAGCTCTAAGCAGCCTAGTCTGAGCTCGCAGCTGACCCTGCCTAACAGAGAGGCTGAGCTAGAAGCCTCCTGACCTCCTTTCCCACCTGTGTCATTCCCTCATTTATCATCCTATAATAGCACTAGCAACTTGGCAAAACAAATTAAAAATCTATTCTTTAAAGACAAATATTATATCAAGAATGTAGTATGTCTAAATAAAGGAATTATTAGTCTATGAATTATCTATCAGGCAGATCCGACAGAAAAAAACAAATAGCATGTGCAAAGTAAATTCACTTTCTACACTTGAAAAGTTTCCAAGCTTTAAATTTGTCCTAAAAAAGCAAACCGCTCTTCTCTTGCTTCTCAAGAGGAATTAATATCAGATTACTTTATGATGGAAAAATTATAAACAATCAAAATGAGATTGTGTAATGAACACTGACAAAATTTTGGAAAACACTGATCTCTATAATATTCATGTAAGGAAATGCTAATATCAAGTTTTATCTATATTTTCTGTTAAATTTAAATCAGTTGTCCTTGATTAAGGACATCCTAATTCTTTACCTGTTAATAACGCTACTGGAAGGATGTCCATGTCTATTGGAGGTGTAGGTTCAACTCCAAATGGAATAATTAAAGATCGAGTTACATACTGGAATATATCTTCTTAAATGTCTCTCCTTCAGGTTGCTCTGGCTGTATATTTAATCATAGTACTGGATTTAATAAAAGCAATATATTTTCGTCTCAAAATTTGCTGTCTGTATAGTAAAAATATCAAGAGAGTTTATTGAAAGCTCTTGAAGTCCTGAGGATTTTGCTGCTTATTATTATTAGTGGTCAGGAAATGTTTATTGGATCAAATTTTACTATCCTCAAGGCTGCTGGTCTGTTACATGTATATCTCTCAGCCAGAATAAAAATCTCATAAAATTTCTATTTTTTTCTTCTATGAAATATCGTAACTTTTTCATATCTTAGATTTCAACATTTACTATTCCACAATCCAATGCAATTTTTAAACAACATTGCTGGAAGGGCATATTTTCATTTGCAACATTCCTCAGTTAAGTAGATACAAATTTTGTAGCTGACTTCAGTGTGAACAAATTCTCAACAAAAATGCGATTGTGGGTTATAGAAGTCACGTTCTACACTTAAAAACTTTCCATGGATTGCACTACTACTTGCTAAAACAAACAAACAAATGAACAAAAAGGTTCTTAAAAGAAGAAATCACTTTCTTTTTATGGGCATTTCATATGATTTTTGTACCTTTTAATTTCCAGTGAAATTTTGAAGCTTTTGTAGAACTGAAGAACATGAATAGCATGGCAGTTGAATGGTACCTTAATCTGCTGACCCTCAAGTTTATTTTGCATAATAAGTAAATCACTGCCTCTAATCAAAAGTACTTTCTTGCTGAGCAACCTTATTGGTGAATTTTAGTTCCCTACTGACAATCCTTTATAATAAGAAGGTATTATTAAATTTTGATTAGCATCAGATTATACTCATTTTATCCACTAACTGACATTTCTACTAATTGAGGATAAATGCACTAGTCTGATACCTCCTCAAAACATGAAATATATTAGAAGTCTCAGCACAAGCTGAAAACTTAATTAAGATTCAGCATGTTTCCTGGAAGCTACTGGTTGCCTAAACCAGAATCTTGCAGATAAAATTGAAATTGCAGACTCTACACTATCACTATTTGGCAGATTTTCTTTGAATTACTAAATAGAAGTGATATATCTAAAGTTATTAGCAAAATGTTAATGTAATGACTTCAGTCATTACAGACTTTTTTTGAGATAAACTATGCTCGTGCGCAGTCATTAAAGAACACCAGCCAAATGCTGATTTCTCAGTTAGCAACATTTCAGACATACTTGAAAAATGGAAACTGGTCAAGGAATACAAAACTTGGCCTTTTTTCTGGTAGTAAATGATTTGTATTGGTAAAAGAAATGGACATCTTTCTTTTTTTGATTAATTTCATCAAGCCTGAGAAGAAACTCTTAGTGCAATAATTATTGCAAAAGACAGAATTTTTTTTTTTTTGGTGAAGCCACTTGCCCTGATGCCCTAAAATGGCTATATATTGATGTGAAATATTGTTATTCCAAAAAGTTTCAATTACCCAAAACACAAAGTCCTTCTTTAAAATCTTCATACCTCACAATTTAATAATCAGTTTCTGAGCTATTTCTCAGTTTAGATAAGGAATTCAGGAAATGCAGCTTTTAGATAATGACTACAACAATGAAGCTGAAATACACAAATAGATATTCTTTAATACCCTTTTTTTGTTTAGAATAGGGCAGATCACATCAAATACATGTCACTAACAATTTCCTCATCTAATTGCAACTGTCATAAAGACAATATTAACTCAGATAAAAGAGAAAGAAGTTGAAGAAAGTCTATGCCAAAGTAAATAGCAGTTTATTGGGTCACTGATTATGAATACAAGTATATTACTGGATTTATTTGACCGGTTAATCTCTGGAATATGCATTACTTAAGTAATCAATTTTGTTTGCACTAACAATTAAATTAGAATGGAGTCCAATTGAAATATAATTAACAATTCAAAACAGATTCAAATTAGTTTAAGGTACACTGAATTTCAATTGTCGATGATTTGCAGGCATGGTAGGAATTTTAAGGCTTTGGAATTTCATAACATTTTCCCTGATATGTTCTGGACACATCCAGCCACCTAATATTTTACAGTAAAGTGTTTCACACCAATCAAGCCATGTGATATCAAATGAGATGGAAATTCCTGTTGCTATTTTCTCTGTTGATTTGACTGGCAGAGTACAACACAATTGGCAACTGATTAATTAAAATTAATGGCAATTAATTTAAAAATCATAATAATACATTTTAAATTAGCCAGGTTATTGTAAATCCCCCATTGCGCATTGTGGTAAATGATAACGCAGAAGTTCTTATTATTCCACAAATTCAGAAATTCGCTTACACACTGATTATGACTTTCTTTTCACTAATAGCATTTTCACCTGTCTGGTGGGACATGTCGCTGCCCATGGCAGGGGGGGTGGAACTAGATGATTTTTAAAGTTCCTTCTAACCCAAACCGTTCTATAGTTCTATAATTTTATTATTCTATGATTCTGTATTTTGTGACATTTTACTTCAGATTTTTCCTCAGGAATTTTATTAAATATAGCTTGACTGACAAAACAGAAGGAAAAAAAAGAATATCCATAGGTATAGTAACTTAATGCACTGAAGAGATTATTCTATTCGGACTGTGACTGGCACAGTTCACTACTACTCTCTTTGCCTGTGGTTTTCTTAAAAAACATTTAAGAGGAAAATGTTTTTTCTCTCTGAAAAAATATATACTAATATCATTACTATTGGTATTGTAACTCACTGAAAAACTCCAGGTCTTCATTTTTAAGAACACCATTATGGGAAACACTCAGAACCAACCAGGACCTGTCCCGTTGTTTTTCTTTAATAGCGAAAAAAGAGAATTAAATTTTAATATTGTCAGTATTTTCTAGGATTCTCAGAGACTTCTTGGAATATGAGCAGAATTGAATGAAGTATTCCAGCTGTGAAGATTCCTGATTAAACTATTCCTTTTTGTTGAAAGTGGGCAGAACTGATATACACATAAATAAGCTGTCACTCATTCTCAAGCTGTATATTGTTCAGCTATGTGCATACAGAACCAAGCATACGGAACAACAGTAATGTTATAAAAATACCATGCATTTATTTGATATGGCTGGCTCTACATGATGTTCCTGTAGCATACAAAACTGTAGCATCCTACCTTTTGCTGTCCTTCTTTGAAGTGTTATTCAGTTGTACTTGTGAATCAAATTTATAATGACGCAGATGTGACCTGCCTAATCTGACATAAGCAACACAAAGCGAATAAAATTAGGATTGCTTTCAGAAGAAATTAAAACTTCTTGTTTTCCCTATAATGACACTCGTTTGGGAAGAAAGGAGAAGTGGTACTATCTTCAACTTAGCCATTTCAGCAACACAATGTAGAAGATACAAATCTTTGAATCACTGAAAAAAATATATCATTATCATTAAAAGAGGAAGGCACCAATTTTATCCAAGTTCTAACATATTTTCTGCAGCTCTGTCCTCTCAAAAGAGGTCTGCACAATCTGCTTTCACTACTATCTAAATAATTATAATTTAGGACTCTACCAACAAACTCATGTTTTTTTTAATTAAAGAAGGCTACAGTGCCCACTAATGTATTATCAAAATTGTTGATATTCAAGTTAACAGCAACAGTTTAATTTTGATTTGTGCTACTCAGCAAAGCTATCATTAAACACAACTGCTGGTGAAAACATAGAATCACAGAAGCATTTAAATTGGAAAAGACCTTCAAGATCATGGAGTCCAATTGTTAATCTACAACTGCCGCGTCCGTCACTAAACTATATCCTGAAGTACCGCACTTACACATCTTTTAAACACATCCAGGCACAGTCACTCCACCACTTCCTTGGCCAGATTGTTCCAGTGCTTGATAGCCTTTTCCGTGCTTAATTTTTTCCTAATATCTAACCTAAAGGTCCTCTCAACTCAAGTGCAATCTAATGCCTTTATTGACACTGACTTTTTCAGAAAGTAACAATTTTGAGTATCGGTATCAGAACATATCACAAAAACACATTCTCTAGTATCTACAGTTAGGATGAACTTGGTTGTGATCCTACAGTTGCATAAAATGGGATTATTCCTCCTGTAGGTGGTTACAGATTATTCCTTTCAGAAGACATGTCAAGTTGCAGATGCATTTATACAGCTGAGCCCCTTCAGGTAAGACTCAGCAAGGACATGCTATTTCGCCTCCTCAGAGATCCTAACATTCTTCAGAGATCAGACATAAAACACAGCAGGGATCCAAGCCCCAGAGTTTTTTTTGAATGTCACTAATAAAGTTTTCTCTTAAACTCCAAATCACTAATTCATTTAAGAATATCCAGGAAGGAGAAAAGTAAGCACTGATAATAGTAGTAGTAATACTGGCACCATTATTACACACCAATGAGACTTTGCCCTAAGCTAAAAGCAGTAATTTCTCAAGTTGCATGCTAGCATATGTACGTGAAAACATGATTGGATCATTTGGCAACAGGCAAACGAGGAATATCTGAGCTGAAAGGCTCTTACCACCTAATGACAGAACTATATATCTAGGTGATATTTTGAATGGGCTTGCCCTTTCGGATAGAAATATTTGCATTTTAGGGCTAGTTGCAGGACGTTGTGTAATTGTGTACCAGTACTGTAGATCTAGTTAGAGACAGTTCACTGTCTATCTAAAGGCAGATATCACTTTAGAGGTAGTAGGAGAACAAATTGGTTTGGGGGAGGGGGGGGGAGGGGGCGGATCACAGACATGTCACAGAGCCTGAACCAAAAGGGGTGAATGTGAAGAAGTACCAGATTATCCTAAGTGAATTCAGAGTAGACCGGAAGAGTAAAGAGAGAATTAGAAGTGTTGCCTCTATATTAAATGGACCTTTCCCTATTGCCTAACCTGTTTTGTGTGCAAACTCATTTCCAAAGCTACTTCCTGAGATTCTTTTAGGAAAATCACACCCACTCATCACTCTTCCACAAAAAGCTTCTGTCTTCATCCTCCCGAGTTAGGAGAGGACAGACCTGCTCCTGCCGCAGAGGTGAGCAAGGCTGCCCAATCACGTGGAAGACATGAGGGGAATTCACTGTTTTGCTGCCAGGATCAGGGTGGATAAAGAGACCATTGCTAGAAACACAGATAGATCTGAAGAGTTGTCTGGAAGAAGAGCAATAGAAAAGCAGAGCCTGCTATATTATACATTTGTTTTTTTTCTTTAAAGTTTCTCATTCCACTTTCCTCAAGGAGCACTGAGATTGGGTTCAGCTAGCTAGTGCTGCACTCAGATTTAACACACGGTCCTTGAATGGTGATAACTAGATCAATCAAATATCAAAGCCTTAAACCACTTCCTTTTTGTGATAATGAAACAGTATGTATGTAGGGGACAATGCAGGACAGTTCTGTACAGCTCTGATCAGTTTGATATTAGTTCTGATATCTCTATTTGTTCTAACTGTTCTGATTATTTCAGTTTAACTGATTATGAATTAAGGTGCCAGCACAACTAGCTGGTTCTGATACATATACACATTCAAACAAGCTGTCCTGTGCTGTCAGATGTGAGCAACTTCATTAGGCTGTCACATAATTCTGTACTAGTAATTGGTCACCTGTGTGAATAGCCCCGGGGATGCTGTTATCATGCTGTTCCTCTATTTTCTAAGCCTCTGCTATCTTTTAATGTCAAAGTTCTGTGCTACAGCTTTGAGATTACTCACTTTAACGTGCATTGTTACTGTCTCTTCTTTCATATACTAATGGTGTTCAGAAACATATAAATGCACATATACATACACATAAACATATATGTATGTACAATAGTTTCTCAGCTATTTACTATTAACACTGAATTTTAGAAATGTTATTGGTATGAAATATAATTTAGTTATTTTCAGTTATAACACTAGGAGCACTTGTTGCTTTGATGGCCATATCCATTGTTCTCTCTTACAGACAGAACTAGGCATGAAGTGCTTAGGGACATGGTTTAAGGGAGTGTTAGGAATGGTTGGACTCCATGATCCAGTGAGTCCTTTCCAACCTGATGATTCTATGATTCTATGATTCTATTTCTCGTGCTTTGTTTTATTCAATACAAAATGATTGCTGGACTAAAGCCTCAGGTCAACCCTGAAATAGGAATGCGAGTTTCTCCTGCTTATTCCTCCATAAATCTCATTTCTCATTCGCAATGGAGCCTACAATAAATCAACCCAAACTGTGCAATTCACATACAGTTGTGATGAGTTTATTTTTTGTGTTCAAAATAAAAAAAAAAAAACACAAACATTTTTATAAAGTGGTTATCACAAATTCTCTCTAGTTTATCTAGGAATTCTTTGCATCTAGCACATCTTGTAACAAATTTCTTCTGTGCTGGTCATATTTTATATACATACACACACACACATATATATATAAAAAAAACAAGAAAAAAAACCAAAAAATAAACCAAAAAACCCCACCCAAACCCCCCAAAATACATCCCATTTTTACTCTTCCTTAACTGAATAAAATTTTTGGTAAGCATACACATACAATGGGTCAATATTTTTTTATCCCTGTTCTTATTATAAGCAATGCCACAATTGCTCCATTTGAAACACTTATTACTCCTTATCCATGTTCCTACTCACTAAGGCAGTTTTTTAATCGTGAAAAAGATTTCACAATTGTGAAAGTGAAGATAATTGTGAAAGTGAAGATTTTCCTTATTTTTAATAAGATGATTAAAAAATAGCATAAAGTTGAAAACATACTGCTACATATGGGGTATATATGAAAGAGAGAAAGAGAAAATTCAGTTTTGTTTATATAATAAGTTTAATCACCTCTGGTTGACACAAAATTTAAACAAGTTTAAAAAGTGGAGTAGCTGCACACTAAAACAAAAACATCAGCAATAAAACATGAAAGATAAAGTGACTGATGCTAAGATAGCCATCAGACTTCAGGTCACACTTTTATTTCCTTATTATGGGCAGTCATTAAGATTCAATGTAATTTTAAGTAGCTCTGAGTACTTTCTTTGTGGGCTTCCTGAGTCACCTTAGCTGATCCTAAATTGGTATTCTTTGGCAGCAGCGTTTAAATAGAGATTGTAATCTCCAGCCTCACAACTGTCTTCAGGAGCTTTTGCATTAGGGAAATCCTTGTTTTGATGAGCCTCAACAGGAAAAGCTGAAAAGCTTTAAATGCCACTGACCAAATAAATTATCTGGTTGATGAGTATCAATGACTTTCTTTTCATTTGTTTGGAGCTTTCAAAACAAAATTCTGAAAAGGAAAAAAAAGCAAGACATAGAAAGACCAAAATAGACAAAATGTTATCTTCTTATGTATCAATCTGTTTACTGGAAAAATAGTCTTCTTTAACTATTTAACTATATAAGTAGTTTTCAGTTTCCTTTATTTAGAAGGATGATTTTTTTTTTAAAAAAGCACATTCTTCAGTGACATTTTTACTAGCCCATCCAATGGGTACCTGTTACAAATATCTGTTCTGTCTACCCAAAATTTATTGATAGCTAGAACCAGATTCTCAATTGATGCAAACAGAATTATGCATGTTTGCATTTATACAAGTAGAGCATCTGTTCCTCAGTGTTTTGAAATGCTATGATTGTTTATGATTTAATTCTGATTAATTTTCAACTTCAAATTTCTTTTTATATTTTAAGTATGAGTACTAATGTAAGTGAACTTTAGATAAATGCAATATTATCTTACACATAGAAGTTTTCTTTGCATAAATGTTTTATGTGGTTCAAATGTATCATAAATATTCAAGGAAGTTTACAATTTAATTCAGTTCTATTTATCTCTTAAACCATTATAGCGGCTGCTATTCACTACTGAAAGTATAGTTAAAGTAAACCAAGGACAATAAGCATCATTAATTTTCTCACCATCTGTGCAAGAAAGATATGAGATTATGTGATTTTTGTAATGAAATCTCACTTAGATTGCTTATATATAATAAATACTGAAAAAAAAAAGATTCCCATTAACCAAGAAGGCCAATTCTAAAACAATTCTTTACTTTTATTTTTTCAGGAACAGGGAGTCAGCGCCAAGGTTCTGTCAGGGGGGGCTGCGAGGTGGCCGTGCCGAACAAAACCAGTTCCAGCCAGCTCCAACAGATCCACGGCAGGGCACAGCTGAGCCCCTCAGCCAAGCAAGTGGCACATCTATGATAATATGTCTAAGGGCAAAAAACACTGTACAGTAGCAGTGAGAGAGGAGTGAGAAAAAAAAAAAAGTGAGAAACAGCCCTATGGAAAACAAAGTGATAAAAGAAGGAGGGGAGAGAAAATGCTTCAAGTGCCAGAGCAAAGATTGCACTGCAGCCCATCGAGAATACAGTGGCGAAGCAGGTTGTCCTCCTTCAGTGCTTGAAGCTCCTCAGAGGAGAAGATATCCACATCACAGCCCATTCAGCACCCTATGCTAGAGCAGGTGGACAAGTCCTAGGGGAAGCTGCAGTCCATGGAAAGCTGTGGAGAGGAGTCTGTGCAGGATCAAGTTTTCTGGAAGGACCAGGGCCACCTGGGCGACCCACACTGGAGCAGTCCATTCCTGAAGGACCGCACTCTGTGGAAAGGATTCACGCTGGAAAGTCCATAAAGAATTGCAGCCAGTGGCAAGTTTATGAAGGACTGTCTCCCATGAGATGGACCCCAGGGACTCCACCAGGGAAAGAGCATGAGGAGAAAGGAGCATTAGAGAGAAATTGTTATGAACTGAGCACAGTCTCATTCCCCACTTCCCTGCTCAGGGGTAGGAGGAAGAAGAGTTGAAGTCAAAGGAATGAAGTGCAGCATGGGAAGAAGGAGGGAAAGGAGGAAAGGTGTTTTTAGTTCTGGGGTTTTTTTTACTTACTATCCTTCTCTCAACATTGTTGTTCTGACTTCTTGTTAAACACCTCTCACTGTGTCTTCTTATTTTATGCTCTCTGTTTTGGGTTGCTGCAGGATTTACAACTGAACCTGCACTCGCTGGTGAGCCCACAGTGGGACCCACATACGCACAGATGGAGCTGTTGTCCTTGGATGGATGTGAATACTTAGCCCAGGATCTGATAATGGATGGGTATTAGGCAGTGTTAGAGGCTATGCTAATGTCAAAAGGTGTGCACGTGTGGTTGTGACTTTGGATCAAGAGGGTCTGTGTATCTGTCAGTAGTGAACTTCCATCCCAGTCAGGTGAGAACAGGAGTAGAATTAGACCTCTCAGGTTCACATATACAGAAGCGTTCTTGATGTTTACCTGGGTGTAGGTCAAAGGCATTGCACCCTGTTATGATGATCAGTGTGTCTGGCCATCTCTGTAGGCACATGTGTGTGCACACAGGCACCTGTGTCTTGGAGCTCAGCCTCACTGCTGGCTTAGTTGAAGATCCACAGGATACAGCTTCCTTTAACACTGACAAAAGGCCTATTAGCTATTACAATTACAAACAACTGAAAATAAGTTTGCTTAGTAACATAACTTCACTGTGAAATTAATTTCCTAGGCTAGACCTTTGGTTTTACAAACAGTCTAAAGATCATGTTATTGTCCTCTGAACTATTGCTTCGTTAAGATGACAATGTTAGATTTTTTTGAGAGATTGATTTTTGATGTTTCCATTGCTACAAATGACTGGAGCTACATTGGGCTTTTTGTACTTAGGGAACTCAAAAGTCTATGGACAGTCCCCAGAATTAAAACCAATCCTATTAAACAGAAAAAAAACAATATAGATTTTAAAGTGTTCCACAGAAATTTTAGTTTAACAACAAAAGAGAAATAACGAATCCAGCTAGCGTTGTGGGAAATTAAATATTAAAACTCATTTGAAATGAAAAATATAAGCTCCTCTGAAAAACAATGATCACGGGTATTGTGTGGTAGAGCCATCAAAGGCCTTTTTGACATAAACTTCTGATTAATGCTAATACACCAAATAGTTACCGTTTTCCAAATCATATCTTAATAATAGGATCTGTGGCAAATGTATTAAACAACTTCCGGGTGAATAAAAGTCAAACAGGAAGTTGTTCATTAATTTAATGCTAACATTAGTCACAAAACATATAAAACCTATATTAATCTAAATTCCCAACAACTTCTTCAGAGATAGTACTTAGAGCTCCTGACTCCACTAAAGTCTTACTACCATGCAAGCAGCTGAGCAAACTTCACCTTGCATCTCTGTGACATTTTCTGTTTTCACCAGTGCACTTTTGCTGGCTGGATCTGGCTTGCAGCAATGCAGTTTCCTTGCTGCTAAACGGATACTTAGAAGCAAGGGAAAGCACATCAGACTGGTTGTGACTGGTCTTCTTCAATCCTTCTTCTTTTGGACTTATTCTAACTGTCATATCATAGATGTCTAATCTTTTGTCTGTACTACCGCTGAAATTCAGATAAGCAAAGTGCAGCACTATGACGTCTTACCTTTTCAAATATATTAACCATCAAGAAGTAGCAAAGGAAGGAGGAACTCCTAGATCGTGCAGGACTGCATGAGACAGTGCAGTATGGGCCGTGTCCTAAGGATCAGGCAGACAAAAGAATTTCCCTGCATCCTAGGAATATAACCCATTTCTCAAACTAAGAAAAATAAATTGTAATGCATACTCTTTCATACTTTTTAGATTCTCTTCTTAAAGAAGACTATCATTAAACATAGAACATCTCTTAAAAAACCCCACAGATGTACATTTACTTTAAAATGCTAGCAGAAAAAGTGTTTTCAAATCAAACCTTCAGATTTCTTTAAGTGGTGAAATTTGTTTGTTAAAGGTTATATAACACAAATGTCCACCTTGCTTTTTGCCTACAACTTTTGTGCTGCAAAGTGTTTGCAGGGAAAACTTTCTTTTTTTCTTTCCTTTTATCTTCCCTATAATCTCACTCACACGTTATTTTTAAATAACTCACTGTAGTCATTTTGTCAGTTTTGTAACTGTTTCTGCCCATCGTACAATTTCATGCATGACATTTTCCCTTACCTTTAAGTAGCTAGTGGCAGTTATTTAGAGAGATTTTCCCTTCAAAATATTTCCATGGAAACTAGAATAAGATAGTCATTAAAATGAGGGAGTCCTTTTGTTTCTGTAAAGTAGCTTTTGCACAGCACTGAAGTTGCTCGGATCTACAATAGCATGTAGGAATCCAGAATCTATATGTGTGCATGCACATGCATACGTGTATACATACATGAGTTGTGATGGTGATAGCTCTAAAACCATCAAGATCAGGATTTAGATAATGACTATTTCTATACACAGATTTAAATGTCTGCTCCAGCCCTTCTGGATTAAGGCACTAATGTCCTCAATAAATTTGTGTATTGCAATACCAAATAAACTTCTCTTCATTTGTCCAGTGCATTCATATGCAACAGCCCTGAAGAACAAACAGTGAGCACAGGTGCTTGTGTGAATTAAGACAAGAATTAAACTTCAAATGTACTATGGAACAAAAACTATGTAGTAAAACAGCAAAAGGTAGTGGGGAAAAGAACACCCAACGTTTCTGACCATGAAAGTCATTTCAAATTAAATGCAATTTAAAGACACAAGACTTGTAAAAGAAAATATTTGCATTTTGAAATACAGAAATCATAAAATAAAACATTTTGTTTATCTTTCATGGAACCAAGAGAACAAACAAAGGGACAGCTGCCAGCTATCTTTTGTGAAGCTGGATGGAATTATAAATTTTCAAGCTAAAGGAACTTGTGAAAGCTGTACTTTTAGTCAAAGTGGATTGTGAGTTTCAAAATTATTGAATGTACTCTCAAAAAATGCTTATTTAAGAAAAAAAATAGCAACAACACAGAAGACCAGCAGTTACAACAAATATGAAACCAATTATTACCACAGATGTTCCCAGACTGAAACTGACCAAGACTAATCATAAAATTAGAGCAACTGAATACATTTAATTGCATTAATCCTGTTTGTAAGGTACATCTCATGGTCATTAAAAGCTTGATGACATCTACTGTAATCATCATATGCTATAACTAAAAAGGCTCCAAGAAATTTCTTCTGAAGAACAATTTTATGTGGTAAAAACATCTGATGGAGTAAAATCTGTAACCACCATGAATTCAGCTGACATCAAAACATGATGTGCTTCATAAAGATTATTTTCATTTGTATTTTGTAGGTGTTCAAGTGAAGTTCCAGGCAAATCTCAGTTTGTAATGGATTATAAAGTTTTCCCTGTTTCTCGTCTAAGATAGAAAACATGTAAAACTAACAGAAAAACAAGGTGCTTCTAATTTACTTTTATCCACATCTCAATTTTATGTATGTTATAGTCAAGGACTCTGCAATACAAAAGACCCACTAAGTCTTTTGGTAACTTTTCTAGAGTTTGGTAACTCCCTCTCCTACATAACACTCTCAGTTTCTTATGTAAATCTCTCTAGTGTGCTGGAAAGAAAAATCCACAGCTGTGAAGACAAAAATTCACATTACAGATTAAAATATTTAAAGATTATAGGAAAAGCAAACAGTAAAACAGTAGGATTAGCTGAAGATTTCCATTTAAAAGTGTTTCCAAAAGGAAAAGTAGATTTTCCACAAGTGTACTTTTTCATAGGAATGCTTTACCACGAGTATGCATTTTAGTCAAAGCAAAAAAAAATTTACTTGAGGAAGAAGAGATATAAACCAGAATAAAAAGTCAATTCAACATTGTTCTGTGACCGCCAGAGTTGTCTCATTGCCTTGTGAAAAATGTAGTTTGTATTCTTCATGGTGTTTTCCTCTGTTTATGATGAGACAGTGGTCTTGTATCAGGTATCAGATGTGAGACCAATAAGGTTTCTATGTTTAAAGAATATGTTTTCTAAATGTGCCATCTATTAAAACTGTTTTTTGAAGATACAATAAAATTCCACAATGCATTTTTTCATGTTCAAAAAATCTAAATAATTTAAAATTGTTAGAGCTGATATAATTTTATGTTTAAATTAGACAGATTTTATGGTGTTCAGAAAAGATTGCATCCATATCTGATTAAGTTACTGAATAGATTCACCTAGTTTAGTGAAATTAAACATAGGAATAAAGGTAGACATTTGCTTATGACTCTGCAGTTTCAGTAAACGGGGAGGACTGAGGGTTCCCTAATGTATTTCAAATACAACATTCTCTTAGTACAAGCACAAAACTTAAATCCCACAATGCACTTATCACTAATTTGTAAACAGTGTTTTATTTTACCCAGATTACAAAAGTACTTTTAGTTTGTTTGTTTTCCCTAGAAAATATCAGACTCCCTCAAAATTTAAAACAGGTATGGAAATAAATTATGCAAAGATATAATTCAAATGTTATCACAATCTCAAGGAGAAGTATCTCTGCCTTTAAAATGAAAAGAAAATAAAATTAATGTTATTATTTTCATAGGTTAAAAATATTTTTTCTCTGCATAGCAGTCTTGCCTTGGACTGTGACAAATCAGGTATTTTGATTTCAGAGAATATTATGCCTCATTGTTGATTGATATATCAGTCAGATTTTATTTACACCACAATTAGATATAATTCTGGTTTTGCAAAATGCAAAGAAGGTTTGTACTAAAGGAAATCTTGTAATTACAAATAGATGAACATGATACAAATATAAAGATGAAGACTGATACATAGATGATAATACAAAACAGCCCATTATCTTGGTTATCTGTTTACTTTTTAAAGTAATGTTTTGTACTTAGTACTACCAATTCCTATTAGAGAAAATACTACATTTCTACATTATCTCTCCATTTCAATCCTGTTTCTATGGTAACTAATATAGCTGCAGTTTATTGAAAGGTTTTACAAACACTGTTACATTGGTTATTATAACCAGATACATGTGACAATAGAAATTTATTGATGCAAGGAAAAAAACTTCAAATCTTAGTTCCATAATCAGTTTATATAAAAATTCAGATGGGATTAGGAGGTGAATTTTTACATGAATTTCATTTCTGTAAATGTTGTAAAGGTAAAAAGCACTTTCAGATTTCCAAAATCTGCCATAACACCTTCTTATCTAAAAAGAAGTTTAAAGAATGAACTTGGCCAATAAAGGAAAAGACTATTGTTTCAGTCAGGAATCTGTGACGATCAATAGACCCTTAACAGCAACACATAGAACATAAATGCTGGCAAACTAAGACGAATGTATATCATGTAAGTGGATGATTGCATTAGTATATTCAATAAGCACATCAATTGCCTTTGAAAGTTTCAAGCATCATTCATAAACTGTCATTTTTTCTTCCAAAACACTTATTCCAATTTACAATATCAGTGTAGGATCACATGGTTTACATAGACAGAAAGTTTCAAAGCTGCTTCTCAAAAATAAATGCACATCCTAGCAGTTGTAATTATGCCAGCAGGTAATGTCAGTATCTGGACTACAAGTAGATTGATGCTGCCTGTTTCAAATTAAACACTAGCACTTATTTATTTGCTTATTTATTTGGTTGAGTCGGTGTCTTTTTAGTTTCTATATTTTAGCTTTAGTATTGTATTAAAGGTCTCTTTGTTTGTTTATTTTAATTTTCTTTATTATGTGTGTTTTCTTTATCATATCATGTTATATGTTTTGAATCATAGAATTTAAGTAAAAGTTTAGATATCATAATGCATAGACCATTTAATGTGCAGAAACACACCTGAATTCTTTTCCCTGCTGGCAAATGAAAAACATTTGGTCTCAGAGAAACTTCACACTAATTTATAGGAGGTAGACGACACAGTTTGCCCGCTACACATTATGGTTTGTTTGCTGACAATATCTGTGGGATGTCCTTATTTAGTTCTCTACGAATAGACAGCCCAAATAAATTCTCATTCCTAGAGGAATATCAGTTCAACATAACTTTATTTATAATAAAAAAAAAACATAAAACCCCAATATGTTAGCTCATCAAGATTGAAAAATAGACTGTAAGCAATAAGCTCAGGCCAGAGTGTTTTGAATGTCTGTTTGAAAATTTTAAATCTAAGAATATGAGAACCAGATGAGCTGGGTTTGTTGTCTATCAAGTGTAAATCCAAATACTTAGCTGAATAATAAAAAACATATCCGTAGAAGTAAACAAATAAAATTCATTAAAAAAATCAAAATGAATCTGCTGCAAATCACTGACATCTTTTGACTTTCAGGAGCTTCATAGAGGTTTTAGTTATATGATGTTTCCCTTGAAAATAATCACCAGTTTTTTGTTCAGCAGTACACGTTTCTCAGTTTCATAGAATCATGGAATGTCCTGACTTGGAAGAGAGCCACAAGGATCACTGAGTCCAACTTCTGTCCCTGAATAGGACAACCCCAACATTCACACCATGTGTCTAAGGGCATTGTCCAAATGCTTCTTGAAAACTGTTAGGCTTGGCACCATTACTGCTTCCCTGGGGAGCTGTTCCAGTGCTCCACCACCCTCTGGGTGAAGAACTTTTTCCTAACATCCAATCTAAGCCTCCCCAGCACATCTTCCTGCCATTCCCTTAGGTCCTAAATAGTTTCCCTATCATTGTTTTCCAACTCTGTCTTCCTTTCCACTATTCCCTTCTCATTTTCATTCATACAATTTTCTCCATTGCTAAATGATAGGAAGTGAGATTTTTCTCTCACTTTAAATTTGGGAATCCACCTAGAAGGCTACTATACTCTTTTCTACCATCATTACAAATCTAAAGATTTCTTATTTTTAAAAAAAAATACAGGAAAAAGATGTCTGTGTGAGGCACTTGTTTTCTAAGATTTCTTTAACCTCATGTCAAATGTAAATAAAGCCTGTTCAGAATCTGAGTTTGAATAGGAAATGTCATTAATATTTTCAGATAGCTGAGATAATGGAAGGATCTACACCCCATTTGATTCCTGTGTAAACATCTGTTCAGTCAAGATGCACTGCTATATTAAAAATGTGATTACAAATTATTCAACCCTAAGCCTTTTTGTTAAAATCAAGAACAAAAAGTGTGGTTTTGTACATTAGTTCATAAACACTTAATGCCACCAGCTGTTAAGCCCTGTGGAGTCCATCCAGTCCTGTCCATAGGAAAGCATTCATTTAAAAGGACAGGACTTGATGTTCCATCACAGGAAGTTAAAACCCTCAGGCACTCTTTTCATCTCCCTTTGCAACTGTGAGAGCACAGACTATTCCATATTTAAAGATCAGGATCAGTGATAATGCTTCTGAATGCTAATCCCCTTCTCCAAAAACAACTCCTACCATGGCATGGATTTTGTCTGTGACATGGAAAGTTACTTAGCTTGTTCTGACGTTGATCATAAGAACATTGTGTGCATTATAATTTATTGATGGTTTACAGGAAAAAAGTACATATGATAACTTCTAATGACCATGATGTAAAAGGAAAATTAAAATATTTTAATTTAATAAAAAGTCAGTTTATTTTTCCCTCTAGAACAACAACAGTTAAAAATGGATATGCATAATTAAGATGAAAACATTTAAATTAACAAAGAAATATTTTAAAAGTATACTATTGGAAATGACAACAGCACAAGATACCTAGATGTAACAGCAAGAAATAACAAAGAACATTTTAAAATAATTATCAAAGTTAATTCAGGGTGAATGAGACTTCTCCAGAAATACTCATGACATTCACAATAATACTAAATGAGTTCATCATTGCTTTTATGAAACCAAGATTAAGCAATTATGTGCAGTATGATATTTTTATTCCTCATTTTCTATCTATTTTGTCTTCCCACAACTTCAGTCTTCTAAATAAACTCATGAGTAAATGAGTACATGAGTACATATTATTCTTTTGCATAATTCCATGGAGGGAAATTCATGGAAATTCAGGAAGATTGTATTAATGATGAGCCAACTGCAAATCAATTCTGTGGTCTTTATTTTGTAACTGTAGTTTCTTGTAAGACATCTAAAATTGGAATAATCTCCATTCTTTGCAGATGGAAATTATGCATGACTAATTTGCAGTAGCTAGAATTAATATAGGTAAACTAAGTCCAATTAATGAACAAGTCTGTCAGAAAAGCATAAGTATCATGGCTTGTCCCCGGGGATTGTATAGGCTATGTTCTGATGTTGCTTCCACCTTAAGAAACTTGACATTCCACGAATGTAAATTGAAACCAAACTATCTGGTCTGTAAGACCTAGAGAAATAGACATATATGGTTTCAGGCAAGGTAAAAAGCCTTGTTAAGTGAAAAAGACTTTAACGATAATTATGAAAGCTGGAAAAAAAAGGGGGCAAAAGTTCCAGCCACGCATCCAGCCACTCTATCACTCGCTTTGTCAGCAGGACAAGGAAGAAGAAAATATGATGAAAATGTACTCATGTGTTGAGATAAGAACAATTTAATAAAGTAAGAGCAGAGGCCATGCACAGTTGCTTTTGAAGACAAACATTGTAATAGTAAATGGCTCCCTCTCCTCCTCCATTCTCTTAGCTTTTATTACTCAGCACGACAATGACTTTGGGTCAGTTGTCCTGCCTGTGTCCTATCCCAAACTTTTGCCCTCCGTCTGCTTGCTGGTCTTTGGGGGTGAGAGGGATGTTGGAGAGGAGGCCTTGATGCTGTGGGAGCACTACTTAGCAGCAGCCAGAAGACTGGTGTGTCGTCAAACCTTTCTAGCTATAAATACAAAGCACAGCACTATGAGGACTGCTATGGTGAAAATTAACTTTCCATCCCAGACAGAACCAATACAGCTTTACATGGTCCATCTTGCCCTCAGTGCACACAAAGGAGAGGTTCAAAATGTTCCAGAAGATAAAGCTGCAGTGTAAAGATGTCTTCTGAGACACGCACATAGGACTAGACCAACAGTAACCTTGGCTATACAAGTGGGCTTGCTGCTAGAAATCAGGTCAAAAGGTCAAAGTGGCAAGGTTGTAAAAAAATTGAGCAAACTCTGCTGACAAACCTGTAAGTGCTCTTGGACAGGAGGTTTGTTAGTACAAATGCTCAAAAGTGAATGGTAATATAATTTTTGAGCACAAGCCTACTGAGGAGTGTCTGAGGAAACTGGAGTTGTTTTGTTTGGAGAAAAGGAGGCTGAGAGGAGTTCTTATTGCTCTCTACAGATGCCTGAAAGGAGAATGTAGCGAGGAGGATATTGGTCTTGGTCTCTGCTCCCAAGTAATAGAAAGAGAGGAAATGACTTCAAGTTCAGACTGCTCACTGGGACCATCACAAGGATCATAGATTGTCCTGAAGATGCCTGCATCTTTCTTTCAGCTCCTCAGTAAGGCCAGCTAGCTGAGCATTTTCCTGGCTCTGGCCTTTCCCAAGATATTGCCCATTCACCATTGAGGTGGAAAGGGAAGAATGTTGGAGACACATTCTTGATGTTGTGGGAGCACTGCTCAGCAGTAGCCAAAACGCTGTTATGTTCTCAGCACTTTTCTAGGTATCAATACAAAGCACAGAACCATGAGGGCTGCTATGGGGAAAATTAACTCCATCTCAGCCAGATTTAATACACAATCCAAGAGAGAAGTTTGCTCTCTTGACCATTCTTTTTATAAGTAGGATAGGATAGGATAGGATAGGATAGGATAGGATAGGATAGGATAGGATAGGATAGGATAGGATAGGATAGGATAGGATAGGATAGGATAGGATAGGATAGGATAGTTCTTAAACAGACTGAAAGGTTCACTGGCTACAAGTTAAGAGATGGAGAATTAATCTCCTAGTAATATAGAAACTCTTGATTTGAAACTTGTAATTTCATTACATACTATTGTATTCCACAAATTCATTCCATTTGGACATTAAATACATGGTGAATAATCTCATTTTTCTCTCTCACAAAATGCTACATAGAATGGAAATGTATAACTACAAAACAAGTAGTTCTTTAAGAACCAAATATTAAATACTTGATGTCTTGGGAGGAGTAAAGAATATGTGGGAAGGTAGCAATTATGATGAATTTCTCCAGTTTCTTCACTGCTAGTTAAAGAAGGTGTATTCTTGTATTACAGCTAGTAGTTTCATTAGAGCTATTATAATGTGATTGCCTATCTTCATCAGACTTGTAGAAACTTCAGTTCATTTTGGAAGAGGAAAGAGATTTAATCAAATAATCAGTAACCTGAGAAGGTCTTTATGGAGATGACCACTCAAAATGTGATTCAGTAATGAGTAAAATTCATAACCTCTCTTCCATATTCTTATTTAAAGATGTTAATTAAAATACAGATATGATTATAATTTTAGAAATAGCCAAGAAAAGAAGACTGGAATAAATTGGCATAGTGTTACTTGTTTTTCTTCACTCAGATTTACCCTCCAGCTATTTCTCCAATCATTAATATAAAACCTTGGCAGCTTTCAAAGCTGCTTTTTATTCTGAGCCTAAAGGCCAAATGGCAGGGAATTCTCAAGCTTTTTTAAGCAAGTTTGAGAGTGTCTTCATTGTGTGAATCTCTGTCAAACATTTTTCTGCAGTTCAGTATTCTTCTAACATATATTGTGTTTTCTTCCATGTATGTTGCTTCAATAAAAAACTATCAGCAAAAAAACCAAACCCTAGGATGCTAGATTTAATTTGGTATAATTTATCAGACAGCACACGCATTCCAACTTAATGTAGAAGCATAGAGGTAGCTGATGTCTTATTCCAGCATCTCTGCTCTTTCTTTATCCTTTGGTTTGATGTATGGAAAGGGTTTTCTTGCTTTATGGAAAGCTAGAACTTGCTTGGTGGAAAAATAGAAATATAGCGAATTTGTCTTTGTAGATGTTTCACCTTCTCTTAGAGTAATTTCCTTTTATGGACGTGATATCAGTCCCCCTGTTAGTCAGTGTCTCATTTCAGATGCCTAAACACATCTGCCTTCACTTGCTCTGCTTTCATGTGATACTGGAAATGTGACGCAGGTTCTCTGAGATGGTTCTGTCACCACAGATCTACCTATTCTGTACCTCAGTGTAATCTCAGACAGTGTCTGGCGCTTCTGCTTGGGCAAGGTATACATGCCATTGCTATCTAATCAGCTGATGTCTAAAGGTATGGGTCATGATAGAAGTTAGAATAACTGAGAGATAGAGAAAGTTAACATTTTGCCCTTCACAGTTGAAGACAAGCTGACATCTGAGCTTTCACTATATGTGCTCATTTTATTATTTCTTATACTGGGTTTATATTACATTCTAGTGCAAATAAGAGTACTAAAATACAAGTAAATTCCTCAAGAAATGAAGAAATTAAGTGTTGTTATACCATTAAGAAGTTTAAAACACAGAAAAAGGGTTGCACATAAGGTATATTCACCATATAACCTACAGTCATGTCAAAGATGCTGACTCTGGAGCTGGAATGAGACTATACGCTGAGGTACATAAAAATAATTTTGTGCCTTGCTTAATGGCCATCATGGCAATTTCTATTTTATCACCGTACTGATGATACTGACATTCTGGGATATAAAACAAACCTATTTTTGTATATGATTGAAATACTATTAAGTTAGTCTCTGATACATTGTTTCATTTTTTTATTAATAAAAGATAATAATGGATTTAGTGAAAATCACATCTTACGTATCACATTACGTATGTTATTATGTAACATTTGAGGAGTTAAATTTTAGTTTCCTCAGTGATCTTTTAAGACTTCTCTGCTTATTACGCTTTTGTATTCTCTTTGAACTAATCAATCTAGTGTTGAAACTCCAATCAGTGTTGTAATTTAAAAGACAGATTCAGATTAACATCATTTCAGACCATCTGTTCTGGTGGAAATAAATTGAAGATAATATCATTCCAAATGCAAAACAATCTTAACATAATACTTTATTTAAGAATTAAAAGCAGAAAATCCACATTTCCACACAAGTCATCCCTAAGGAGATTATGTTAACACTTAAACTTACAAAAGAGTCTATTCTTCCTATATTTTCCTATGTTTTTCATCCTTGCAATAGTCATAAAGGACTGTGAATCCTGATTATTATCAACACATACATTTTTAGTGTTCCTTTCACAACAAAAATTTCCAAGCACACAGTAAGATAAACCCCTAAAGTTTGTTTCAAAAGCTGGGACATTATTTCAAAGGCTGACTTCTGCTTGATACAATGTTTAAAAAAACCAAACAAACAACCCACACACCGCAAAACAACAACAAACAAAAAAACCCAAACATGCATACATTTTTTTCCCCTTGTCATAACAGCTTGCATTCAAGTTTCTTAAATTTACATACATGTTCAAATGTAAAGAAGCAGTAAATAGCGTAGTATAGTTCTCCAAGTACTGGTGTGTGTCAAGCCATCCTCCTTTTGAGGGGACTACTTCTCTTGGCAACCTGTTCCACTGCTTCATCATCCTCACAAGTAAAAAATGTCTTCCTTATATCCAGTGTAAATCTACCCTCCCTTAGTTTAAAACAATTATGTCTTGTCCTGTCAAACAAGCCTGGCTAAAACGTCCCTCTCCAGCCTTTTTGTAGCCCCCTTTAAGTACTGGAAGGCTGTTGTAAGGTCTTCCTTCAACCTTTTCTTCAGGATGAACAACCCCAACTCTCTCAGCCTCTCTTCATAAGGATGTTCCAACTCTCAGATCATTTTTGTGGTTCTCTTTCGGACCCATTCCAACAAATCCATGTCTTTCATGTACTGAGCGCCCCAGAGCTGGACCCAGTAAGACAGGTGAGGTCTGGCTCACCAGAGCTGAGTAGAGTGGCAGAATCGCCTCCCTCGACCTGCTCGCAACACTTCTTTTGATGCAGCCAGATATGATTGGCCTTGTGGGCTGTAAGCACACGTTGTTGGCTCATGTTTTTTGTCTATCAGTACCTCCAAGTACTTCTCCTCAAGGCTGCTCTCTATCACGTCATCCCACAGCCTCTCTTGAAACTGAGGATTGCCCTGATACAGGCATAGGCCTTGGTGAACCTCATGAATGTTCCTCTTCCCTTTATCCAGGAAATTATAATAAAAAAAGGAACATTTCAGGCTCTTATGAAGCCTGTATTTCTGCTGTTATGTCAAAGCACAGCACTAGAAAATGTACTCTTTGAAACAATCCTATATTGGCAGGAAGATGATGATTACGTAATATGTGCACCTACAGCTAATGGAGAGAACATTCTCAACGTTCCAAATGACTAAACCCCTCCAGTTCTGCTCTTCTTAATATTATGGAGTAAATTTTAATTACTAAACATTGGCTTGATGTCAACCCCTTTTGAGGGACCAAAACAGGATGAATTAAATCTCTTGGTCAAAAGACCAAGAAACTTCCCTGCATCCTCACATGTATTCTGAAGTTCTCCAATGCATCAAATGTCCATGAGAAATAGTTCATTCAGTACCTCAGGCCAATGAGATTAAGTCCCTGATGGCTTTACTGTAAAAACTGCATAATTCTGTTGCATCTTACTTTTCTATTGAGACTTTGAAAAAAAGTCTGCAGGGCTTTTCTTGATTTATGTTAGATTTGGCAAGCAAGGACCATGTTTCCTAAGTGGTTCCTAATAATTCCTTCATGGTTCCTAACTGCTTAAGGGGACGTGGTATGTAACCAATGTGAATTTACTAAGTGTTAGGAAAGTAATTCAATAGTCCATTTTATGACCAACCTTTTCTTTTCTATCACTGCATATGGCTTTTCCTGGGGTTTAAAATTAAACTTGAATACAAGACAGGGTGTTCTTTCCAATCTCCTCAAATGGCACAGTCCCTAGTTCTGGTTTCAAAGGTATTATTTCTGAGCACAAATGCCTTCTGAGCAACTGAACTACAGAATCTTCTTTCATGTTACATTACTTGACACCGTGCTGCAGTTTGTAGTTCACATCAAGTTTCTTGGAAGGTGGCTCTTTCCTTTTTTTTCCTGGTGAGGTAAAATCAGAGAAAACAGAGTCATCACAGCAGAAATAAATCTCTGGGAAGATCATATCTCCCAGAAAAAGGACTGCAAGCTATTGCTTATGTTCAGATCTATGTAAAAGACCATAAGCAAAGGAAATTTTTTGAGTCAGTGATTACTTTCCTCATTTGGCAGTGTACTCAAAATACTATGTCATATTCTCATCTATTGTCATGTGTTTCTAGTGGCAATGAAGACTAAAGTAACCATAAAACTGTTATCAGGTGTTTAAAGCATAATTTCAGCTTTCATTAATCACTGTACTTGCAGCCAAGATAACAGCACAGCAGCAGTTTCTCCCAAAGCATACATGACGTATCCTGAGATCTCAGAGAGGCCCACCAGGCTGCATGACCATACCACCAATAAAAAATGGGCCCACAATCCCATGGCTAAACCAGCTGAGCAGCTGAGTAGCAAATGCAAATGTATCAGAATACAAAGTCTAGTTTAATACACTTATGCAATGTTATTATTTGCCATTCTCAGATACAGAGTGAAAAAATTGAGGAATAAAAGGAGAGAAGTGATGGAAAAAAATAAGAAGGAAAGTGAAAAATATGATGGACAGATTAGAATAAATATTTTTAAGAACAAAGCAGGGAAGAGAAAGGAGATTCAAGTAAGTGAAAGAAGTTAATTCAATCAAATAATTCTGAAATTCTTTCAAAGCATGATCTATTCTGTAATAATAAATAACATTATTCTTAAAGGCAAGCCTCATTCACTAGAAAAATCCTTTTTTCTAGTAAGTGACTATAGAAAAAGAAGGTACAGGAAAGATCACATAGAATCATAGAATCATAGAATCATAGAATCATAGAATCATGGAATGGGTAGAGTTGGAAGGGACCTTAAAAATCATCTAATTCCAATCCCACTGCAATGGGCAGGGACACCTCCCACTAGATCAGGCTGCCCAAGGCCCCATCCAACCTGGCCTTGAACACCTCCAGGGATGGGGCAGCCACAACATCCCTGGGCAACCTGTGCCAGTGCCTCACAACTCTCATGGTAAATAAATGTCTTTCTAATGTCTAGTCTAAATCTGCTCATCTCCAGTTTGTACCCATTCCTCCTTGTCCTATCATCACAAGCCTTTATGAACTGTCCCTCCACAGCTTTCTTGTAGCCCCTTTCAGGTACTGGAAGGTCGCTATAAGATCTCCTCTGAGCCTTCTCTTCTCCAGGCTGAACAAGTCCAACTCTCTCAGCCTGTCCTCTTAGGGAAGGTGCTCCAGCCCTCCGATCACCTTTGTAGCCCTCCTCTGGACCCGTTCCAAAAGCTCCATATCCTTCTTACATCAACGATTCCAGAACTGGACACAGTACTCTAGATGAGGTCTCAGAAGAGAGAAATAGAGGGGCAGAATCACTTCCCTCGACCTGCTGGCCACGCTGCTTTTGATGCAGCCCAGGATACAGTTGGCCTTCTTAAAGCCTTTTTGGGACTTAAAGTCCCAATAAATAGGACAAGTAAAACCATACCTTAAATATTTAAAATGAAGTCTGGAACAGAAATATCTCATAAATAGACATCATCTTTTAGGTGATATATTTGCCCTTCATGTAACTACAAATATATTTTTGTACCCATATATTTACCATCTTAAAATTTATAAGGGTCAAATTTTATTCTAAGAAAAATGGTCCTGCATAACATAGCTAATAATGAAATTAATCTGTCTATTAATCTAGGATTTTTTTTCAAAATAATAGATAGAAGTATTTACAGATAAAAGTGACTTGATATCTGTTTTAGCCTGAATGCAGTCCACGCTGCCAGTAAAGTTCTAGCTACTTAAGGAGAAATATGCCTGCCCTTGGTATAAAGGTCATTCACAAAATCAATAGCCATAACACTTCTTGCCTACGTAACTGCCTGATCTCCTGTTACGTTGAAGGTGTCCATGCACTTTCATGGGCTCTTTCAGTGCTTCCAGTGTCACTACAGCACATATGCTGTTTAGAATGCTTCCAGCATCACTTGCTTGACTGTGCTAAGTTCAATTACAATACTTTCAGTAGTGTTTGAATTCTATGAACATTACCAGATTTAACCATGCTAAAAAATACAGTTTCACTTCTCCTGAAACATTCACTTAATTTTCATTTTAGGTAGAAATGTTACTATCTGATAAAGCTGAAATGCACAAAAGCAATTGGAATAAATTTTCTCTTCCTACCTTTTCTCTCTCACTCATGTTTTAACCATAATTATAATTTAAGGACTGTGTCAGATGTGGGTCTGTGGCAGAAGCAAGACATATCATACTAAATAGCAGGTCTTAAATATTTCTGATGTACTATAAAAGGATCTGTGACACATACTTGTTTTCATGAGTTTTGGCATCCTTTCAGAGTACTAGGAAACCATTAACAACATGCCAAGACTATTGTGCATTCTGAAATCATGAAGTATTTTTGCAGTACAGTCAGCTTAAACAGCAATAAAATCTATACAGGATATTGATCCATTATCTCAGGCAGAGACACTTAATAAGCTGTTAAGCAAACATTTGAATTCCAGCACAAAAGTCCCTCACCTGCTTTAAAACAAACTGTTAAAGACTATTAAACTGCAAGTAACAAAGGATTTAAACCAGAAAAAATAAGAAAAGCGAAACAAATCAGGAAAAACAAAATCACATTGAGCTGTAGGTATTTCCAGCTCATCTTTAATGCCTATTTTAGATAGGGAGGACAGATGAGGATAGTACATTATTTTAGGTGAGCCTGTAACACCTCTGTAATCTCGGATCCTTAGGTCATAATTGTTTAAGCACCTTTGCTGGTAAACAGTCTTGAAAGCAGGATCATACAAGCAGCTAATGACCATACAATAATTATCATATTCATTGCCAGTATATAGTGTGACAAGCCAAGACTAGCATGGTATCAGCACCAAGCAGGAATGTGCTCACTTTTCCCACTGCAGTCAGCCAAAGGATCCTACTGTCCTCAGTCAGGTAGGCAACTACTGGCCTCTTGCTCCTTGAAATGCGTTTCTCATCAGTCTTCCTCATAAGGCATCTTCTTCCTTTTCTTATAGAATTTTGAATCCTGTCATATCAAACATTTTCATCCATTTCTTCTGTAATTTCCATCTTTATTTTAAATTGTTTCTTAGTATCAACTCAGCAATCTTGCCATGGCACTGTTTCTTTGTTTCGCCTTTCTCATTTGCAGTTCTTAGTAACCTCAGCGTTTTACAGATATCAATAGCAGATGCTGTCCGTCATTAGCTTCAGTTAGCAAAACTAGGCTCTCAGTCATATCAAAATTTCCTGTGAAAACTGAGAAGGCCTAATGAAAAAGGAAAACATGAGTGAACAAACAAGAACAGTTGTAGAAGAGACAGATGTACAGAAAAAAAAAATCCCAATAATCAGTAAGTAGGGAAAAAAAGAATACAGTGCAAGTGAATCAATATGATTATAGAGACAGGGTAACCCTGAGGAAAGTCCGTATATCATAATAGCATAAAAGGTAAGTCATTATTGCCTTGAGAAGATGACCTAAGTGACCCTCCCTCATCTAAATTAAGTAATGAAAAAAACCATAGATATTTGATGTAACTTAAAACTTTCAGAAATAACTCGCAAATCTCCAGCATTCAGCTAATTCAGTATTCAACATACAGAAGAGAAATTGGCAATGTCTGTTACTGCAGTACAAGCAATTTAAAGTCATCACCTGGCTTGCAGATTTTGGCTTTCTTCCAAGCAATTGCCTTTGACTTAGCTTTTTCTGTCCAGAGGTAAACAGCACATATAACTACCCAGATAATTACCTACTTCCTCAAAAAGTTAGAAGTGGAAATTCAGGAGTGTTGTCTTCAATCACCTAAGACATATGCTGGTGTCACGGTATTGCCATTTAGTTAAATCTTTCCCTCTTATCAAGATTGCATGGATCAAAGCCAAACCCCACATTTGGATTTTCTTCAATTATGTGTACATTCCTGTATTCCATTTGATGAAGGAGCAAAACGCTAGGGAGACTCATAGGAGTCCTGTGGCTCTGGAAAGAGAAAGAGAAGAGGTCAGTCTGGTAGGCTGATCAGCTAAACTCTGAAGTGTTGCATGCACTGTCAGACATTGTGATAACTTACGCATTTAATATATCTGCACTTACAGGGTTTTCTCTTAAATTTACCATTAATTACTTACTCTGAAAGTTAAAAAATAAGCTTTTTTATTAGCTGCAAATTAGGTCATTTCCTGCATTTCCTAGGTCAGCCATCATGCTGGCATCATGGCCTACAGCCTTTGCAGTTGGAGAACTGTTAATTTTTAATTTATTTTTAAACATGGTTAGAAAGGAAACATTTATTTTAATATAAGCATATAATAAATTCAAATGGCAATTGAGAACTTGACTTTTTTCCTATACGAAGTGGCGGTGCAGAACAAATTTGAAACCACTGAGTGAGAAATTTTTCAGATACTAAGCATTTATTGACTTATGTCCCAGTTTCTCAGCTACTGACTTAGTTGAAATCTAGTTTATCTTTTTGCTCTTAATATCAATAAAATAAATACTATTTGTATTTAAAATATATATGTCTGCCTGTTGGCATTGATAATGGCACTATGACCAAACAGAACATAGGAAAACACCCTGTCTGTTAGGAGGCTCTTGTTTCTGTACTACACAGCTACAGCAGATATCTGAAATTGCTCAGTGTCCTAAAATTAATCTCCACTGTAGGTGCTGGACATGAGATGCTCCACTGACATTTCATTGGCCAGTATTAGAAAAAACAGCAAATTTAATAACAGGTTTGTTTCCATCTAACTCTTGTGGTGTGGTATGGAAATTAGTCTGAAGGTAAATAACTAAATCCAGGACACTAACATGATATTTTAAAGTTATTCTATTGACCAGATGTGTTTAGTGAGTTCTCGCCTTAAAAAACAATAGATGAAAGTTTCCCAAATACAATCTTACACTCTTATATTCATGGATGCTATTCCAGATACTACTTGCAATCCAGGTGCTCTGTTATTGGAGTGTATTCCAGGAAGGTAGTGTTGACATTAATAAGAAAAAGCCCTGCTTTCAGGAACTTTAACATTTTTACAAATGTACAATAAAAAGATACTAGCTAGCACAAATTTTTATAATGACTTATTCTAACCTTATGGATTTTTTTTTTTAAATTTGTCACTATTATCATAAAAACTTTTTAATGTTTGTCATGATACAAATCGTGTATTGCTCCTAATTGAAAAGCATTTCCCCTCCCCTCAAAAAGCCGTGTGATTTACAGGGCATTTTTTAACTGTTCTCTTCATACTGCTTACAATGGACTCTCCCTTTTTTTAAATGAAGTATTATTCCCTTGATGTTTATTCTTAAGATAATTTTTCCAAAAATATTTGTAAAATATTCTTTTTCAGCATTTTTCTTTGTTTCATTTTGTATTACAATGCTTATAATTATTTCTTCATTGATATAATAAGAAAAGGTGCAGAGAAAAGCAAGAATGGCAGAATTTGGGAATAGGTTCTTCCTAAGCAGAGATGAAGTCAACAAAGAGCTGTCAACTCCTTGGATTTCTCCAGGGACAATGTTGATGTCTACAGGTCATATAAGACATAAGTGTGGTAAATTGCTCTAATAAAAACTGACAGCAGTAGACTATGAACAGAAATAATAATAATAATAATTCAATTATGGGACTTGGTTTTATAAAGGCAAAGACAAAATATAAATGAGTCAAAGCTGAAAGAAATTGAGAAATAGGTTCATTGATATCAGCTAATTACAAGCACTAACAAAGGATTGCCAAAACGATGCACTAGGGGGAACATTGTTCTTTCTGTATGAATTGTACCCCACTTGTCATACAGCACCCTGGACACCTGGTTCTCATTAATGTCACAGCAACACTGGATTTTTGAAATGACTCAATAAAGCAGCTCTAGCATTCTGATGAAAAACAAAAAAAAATGTGAAAGCAGAAATAAGTTTTGCTGTATTTTAGAGAAATCTATTGAAGAGAAATCTATTGAAGATATCTTTTGGCCCAGTAGATTTTTCTTTTCTGAGAGAGAGAAAGAAATCTCACCCAGAACTGTTTTCTTAAAAAAAAAAGGGTATAATTAACCAAACTTGGCCTTCTAATTCTTTATCGAATAGAGTGAAACTGTGTCACATTCACTTCAATTTACAACATGTTGTGTTAACACATAAATAATTGGAATAATGTGTAATAAATTTATGAATATGATGTCTTCCTATATCTAAGGTACTCAGAGGTAAGGCTGTATACATTGACTAGTAGTTCATCCATAATTTACATCTTTGAACAAAAAGAAGAAAAAAGAGAAAAAGCTGTAAAAATGAAGTAGTTATGTTAATTTATAGGGCACAGTAAATTTTTGTGTCTAAGCAAGTAACAGCGGAAAGCATGTATGGAAATTCAGATAAATTCTTAGCACTAAGAGCATACCCAATGCCTCTGGTTTTTTACTTACAGTTAATAAGATACACAGAAACCTTCCTTTGTTACAGCAGATAAAGTGCAATGACCAATATTGTCGATTTGCACTTCCATGCTCTAGCACACCCTGCTTTGTAGGCAGCTGGGGTATCCTCTGGATCTGTGGACATCCTGATCTTCACCTTTCTTCTGCTCAGGGTGAAACAGAGAGTTGGAATGTCACTTTTCTCAGTTAATCTTCTCCATACTGCTTGTCCTGCTTCTGCTATTAGAATTTTCATTAACTTTTTTAAGTAAGCTACATAAGCAGTCAAAGGCAACAACTGAATTGGAAAGAAAAAAATAGTTACTTCTTAGTTCAGTCTTTTAATTATAACCAGGAGGGGGAAAGAAAGGTAAAAAAAAAGAAAAAGGTCTAGTTTAATTCCAGAGAACTCCATAGAGAATGCACAGAAGCTGAAGTAATTTCAAGGGAGCCAGAGCATTATTTACCAGGAAGGCAATAGAGTCAGCATAGACAGAAACAGCTTCCAAATGTGACCAGTGAGGCAAGTTAGACCTTAAATAACTATTGTGCTTTGCTGCAGAGTTTCCAATTCCAAGTGCAACTGGTGAGACAAGTTAGATCTTAAATAACAGTCTCTCTGCTTAGATAACAAATCAGTGTTAAGAGGAAACTTGTTTACAAACCTCAATGCAACAGAATTAAATGTAGTAACATTATCCTATAATTCTAATTTTATTTTACAGGGAAAGAACTACAATACTGTCATACAAAGACCTGAAGGTTTCTAAAGCTTCAAAGCAGAACTCCTTTTTTATGGGTTCTCACCTGTCGAAAGCAAATTATTTTAGATTTCCCAACTCTTAAACTAATATTTTGCTAAGTAAAGGAAACCAAAACAGGAAAATTGATTAAAAAGGACAACACAGGGCTGACAATCCAGACAGAACTGGAGACTAAAGATATCAAAGGCAATCTACAACCTGACTCTAGACTCAATGTTAATGGGGGTCATTTCCTTACCTCCACACTCTAAGTCCCCTCAAATATCCCATGTGAAATAGAGTTCCTTCTCCAACATCTTACTTTCATACCTTCACTAGTTTCTTTAAAAAAAAAAAAAAGATTTTTCAATGGACAGAGAAGTATAAAAAAATAATGTTTGATACTTTTACTGAAGTTAATATGCATGTCATTGAATGACAGGATTGTTTGCTGTATATGTTTTCTTTCACTTGTTTTCCTATCTTCTGTTTCATTGTTTATAATGTCATCTCTCCCGAGTATTACTCCATCATAAAATAATCCCTGAAGCCATGCATGACAAAACAATCATACATTTTTTCTTTTTTTTTCAGAAGAGCAAATTGGGGAGTGTAATGGAAGATAATGAAAATATTGCCCTTATACTAAGTCCTTTCATACTCAAGTTGTAGGGAAAAAGGCATTTTTTACGCAAAAGAGAGAAACCACTCTTACTGTCCCTTTCGTGACTGCTGATGGCATCTATTTATTTCTATATATTTTAATGGACCCCTTACAAATGACACATCTGAGTTACATTTCCATCGGTTTCCTTTTTCTTGTCTAACAAAAAATAAGGGCACCAGACTGCAGGCAAAGCACAGGTGAGGTTTACTTTTGCTTTTTCACCCTTGAGTACATTCCAGCTGCTTTGCTACAGAACAAGAGAGCTGAATACTTTTTACTTTCTTTTGCTGAACTCTGTTTTCAGGTATATCCCTTTACCTGGTTCAGAAAAGCTGTTTGTGCAGAGAAGATCTAATGCACATCCCTCTCTTTTTAATCCCTTTTTCTGCCTATCCCACAAATCTTGACTCAGAACAGAGCCAGCATCAGATGCAATACCTGTCAGAGTCATGGGAGGACTATCAGCAGCTACTGAGTGGTTTCCTGAAGGAAAAGCTGAGGGACAGGATAAAGTCAATCAGCTATGGGAGGGCCATAACAAAGATGAGGAAGTTATTGTTCTGGAGGAGATGGGTAAGCAGATGCCTTTCTTGGCCTTTTGGGGAAACAAACACATTTCTGAAGGAGATTGGTCCTATGTTTTATTGGTATTCTTTCTTATCTTCAATTAGTATCTTCTCCATATATTTCTTCTGCATATTTGCCAACATGAACATCTTTGTGATACCACATATTGAGAACAAAATAAAGTCAGGATTATATTTTTATAGCTGCATGTTATCTTTACCCATGGTTAAGTCTTTGTTTCTCAGTTATAGCAAAGAAAACTTAGGATTCCTCTCCATGTACCAGAGGATGAGTGTTAATTGGCTGATTATTTTATGCCACACAGGCTGAGGATATTAGGATTATTGATTTTCCTAACAATGGCTGTGGCTAAATTTTAACTTAATACTGCAAAGCCTGTTTACACTTAATATGAAAAGAATGTATGCAAACAGTCTGGCTAAAGAATTATTTTCTCTAGCTGAAGCAGTGGCATTTTTTTCCTTGTGTGGAAGAAAAGATATTTGGACTTGCTCCAGTTACTCTGCTTCCCTGTTTCCATCCCAGTGAGATCCCTCATGTTCGTCTCTAAGATGCAGTCCCAGTGGTTGGTTGGTTATCAATATTTTGTGGGTCTATGTATTCAATACTAATAACAAAACCAGCTATTAGAGTATGTAATGATCTTTCTGTTAAAAAAAACCCACCAAAATATGTTGTAGCCGTGTTTTTATATATTTTTATATATGTGTAGGTGCGTTTATATAAATATGTGTGTGTGTGTACATGTATATGCCTACATATTCAGTGCAACTAGTTCTTAATAAGCCTATCCTAATTAACTGCTTATTCTAGTCAATGACTGAAAGATTAACTTCCATAATGAAACTGAACTTGGTAAATATGACCACTATTGAAATGTTTCCTAACCTGTATAATCTGGCTGATCTGCCTATTTGCCTTCCCAGTCACAGAACTGACTTTTTGATTTGGTGCTATTAGTTGACCAGAAGAAGCCTAAGCTGTCTGCTTTAGTCAGTAAAAGAAGTGCTTTACAATGAAGCACTATAGAATTGTAGACAAGGCACTATGTAAGGATGCAGGATTATATCAAAACAGCAACTCATCAACAAAAGTCTGGGGCCTAGAAACCCTTTCCTTTTAGGATCTTCACTTGGAAAATAGACCATGCTGTGGATATAGGAGCACATGGTGGCATCCATCATGTCAAAGAATATTTAGTGAGCAATGCAGGCATCAACATTAGTCTTCTCTCTCTGTGGTGGAATGTGATGATGAAATATAAGATATATTCTTATGTTGATATTTTTTAGGATAACTAAATTAGTTTTCATAACTAAAGTGAAACCCTTGAATCAACATTTTACGAAGTGCAGTAGTATTACTTCTCTCTTAAACATGTTATTTTTCTCAGGATATTTGCATATAGTTGGCCACTTTTCTAAACAGCTGTTTGAGTGAAAGACATCTGCAAAGCTATCTTTAAGAACATAATAAAATTATAATAATAATAACAATTTGCTTTGCATGTTAAAATATGTATGTAATTGGCAGTTCAGTGCAGATGGCTTGTCATGTATTTACACACTACACTGTCTTACAGGGTTGGCATACAATAAATAAAGTCTAACTGGTATATGCCCAAAGAACACCCACAGCTGTTGCAGAGATCATTAAGAAACATGCAAAAAATCTAGATATGGCTAAAATAAACATCCAAACCGATTTTAAAACTGGATAGAAAATAATTTTTTCCTAATTGTACATTTTATACTTCTCTCAAGCTTTGAGTCATGCTCTGAAGAGTCCACACCTTTTTGTGTAGAATGAAGAGAGACTTGCTAAATTTTAACGTGGATGTCTCTAGTTCCAAAGATCAGATGACTTGCATAGTACTTCTCTCGAGCAAAGTTAGAGTTATGTTATTTTTCCATGAAATTAAAGTAGTGCAATTTTATATCTGTTTTAAAAATAAAAATTAGAGCTTTTTAGCAGCTTTAGTTCTTTAATGAGTTTTAGTAAGGCAAAAAAAAATGGTTGTCAGAAACTCACATAACGTACATAAACCTTGAATAATCTGTAATAGCTACTGTTCAACGTCTTCATGGCTATCTGACACATAGTGTGATAAAATCAACAATTCAAAGTTTTAAATTTTCATCTTGCATAATGAACCTAATTAAGAGTAAAAAATGAGATACACCACACAGTAATGGTTTAAAAAGAACATCATTGTAGTAGTTCAGGTGAGAAATGGTGTGAATCAGTGTACAATGAGATTGTATTTATCAGTCAAGTAAATAAAACAATTCACTGATATTCATAAAGGAGATTAAATTAGTTATTCCACAACTCGAGTAAGTGTATTATGTTATTAAGCATCGTGTATGAAAAAAGCAATTGATTTTGTGATCACTCACTGATGTTAATATAAGTGCCAAGGAGAAGTGAAGGAGAGCAGAGACCTGGACCTGCACATCCTAAAACCATTATGATTGTTTTACCACAAATGACAAATGACATCAATTCTTAAAGTATTTGGAAGATACTAGGTACCTCATGTCAGTTTTTCTCAAAAGAATTGAAAATTTTCTTGGGCCAGGAAAGATTTTCCAAGTCCTGTTATAGGTCAAACATGCCACAGTTTGTTTCCTATAGTCATCAGATAATTCCTGAAACGAAGTGTGTCATAATGTTGTCTAATGACTGATTCCCAATGAAGATGGATGTCTTTACTGTGGTTTGCATTACACTCTATTTGTCTGAATCATGTATGTGAATAGTTTACCCACTTTCTTTTGTCAGAAACATTTATTTCCATCATCTACCTCTCTAGACTGTAAGCATCATCTTTTGTGCTTAGTAAAACAAAATATAAATCTGGCCTGGAAGACTGAACTGGAACATTTGTAATGTCTGGGTTTTTAATACTTCGGAAAAAACAGATGCGCATATATTGTTTTTATCTATTCTACCACCACTCATCATCTGTGCCTAAATGCCTGAATTTAATAATATAGTTACATTTAATTTATTGCTAAGCCTAATTATTATGCAAACATATATCATTCAGTTGTTTGCCAAAATTCTTACTCTGTGCAGGGATAGTCCCCTCAGAAAAATAAGTACCCTAATAATTAATTAATATTTTTTTAAACAGTTGTTGGTGTTTCACAGTGAGGAATAAAATAAATTTTCATTGTTCATATAAAATATTCAACTTAAGGTGAAATGTGTGGGAATGCTACTAGCACTCCCTTTATAATTGTCCATGTTTCTTCAATGCATAAGTTTAGAGGCAAGATAACATAGCCCTGACATAAGTGACAGAAGGGAGAAGTTTCATTCATCAGTGAACCAGAGAGTCTTGCTTTATCTCTCGAGAGGGGGAAGAAGGGGAGAAGGGGGAAGCGGTAAAGAACATCAGTGATCTGCTGATCTTCAGTCTTATTATGTTGTTCAGCTTTTGCAACAAAAGATCCTAAGTTACACATTACATAATATTTGGATATATAGTTCCTGTTAGACAGTGAATAGAACTCAAGTCTGATTTCTTTACTTATTTCAAAAGTAGTAATGTTTCCAAAACCTACATATAATTACACTTCTTCTGTAGTTATCTTACACACCTGACATGGGAATTGGTCTATGCAACTGCATAGCTAACATAGAAGCACTAATTAATAATAAATAAATAAATCAATTTTCCTTCATTTTACCTTTTTTTTTAGTCATTGTTTAACTTATAGAGTGCAAACGAAATTTAGTGTCCTTGTCACAATAACTAACACTGCTGCTAGGAGGAAATAATATTTTTCAGTCTGATTTTTTTTCTTAATACAGTTCTGATGTATTTTACTTAAAAATAAAATTATCAGCTTCAAGATATTTCATCAATGCTTTGAAATCTGTTTCCAGATTACCATAGAAATAGAAATTCAGAATTAAATCTTTCATTTTACTTTGACAGACAATTTTCTTTTAGGAAACTGAGTGCAATATTTCAATTCATATTGTTTTGATGGCCAGCACATCTCTCATGTGAAATATATATATATTTATAACTACTATTAAAAAAATAATTGACTGAATACAAGCGACAGTGACATCTTTATAGAGAAACTAAAAAATGAAATGAATCCATTTTTCTACACCTCCTTGTCCTGATTTCCAGTCCCCTGCTCTCCAGTAAGTGCTTGATTTGTAGATGTCAATAGTAGAGACCTAGTCCTATTATGAGGTAAAATATTGAAGATTTGGAAATATTGATTCTGCTGATCTACACCCCAAGAAAATAAATTATATTATTTTGAACTTAAATTTAAGAAAGTTGATTTGAGGGCTAAAAATACTGAGAGATTAAACAATCCAGCCCAGTATTTACTTACCATAGTACAACTTGTTTGTTTAGGATTAGAGCTTTGAAATGTTAACTGCTGCTGAGATACAATTATACAGTTATTCACCAAGACCTGGATCCTATGCTTAGTAAATATCATCACTGGGTTTTTCTCCAGTGAATTCAAAGGGATTTGCATCAGCTCCCTAAACATGGGGAAGCCTTCTTTTCCCGTGAGTTCTCTGACTGATTCTCCTAATTGTAAGTCAAGACAGAGCTGTGGCTTTCTTCTCTTGGTGTTTGCTTGTTTTTCTATTAATTTCCTCTTTTTTCCTAAGGATAAAAGAACTGTTTACTGTAACTCCACCTCAGGCAGATTGATGCTGAATGCAATTCAAGGGCAATCTTGAGATGAATGTGGATTTTCTTCTTGGATTTTTGTCCACTTTTCTGTATCAATTATCTTCTCTTTGGTATGTTGGGTTTGCATTGCATGTCAGTTGTGCACAGTGTTCCCCAAATTAGGCTATTATCAATCTAAGGAAATATTTTAAATTGCATTTCTCTCTCCAGTTATCCAGAACTACAGTAAAGAGATCTTTAATATCAAACCCAAATCATATTGCTTTTGTAACCTATTGTGCAGTTAAGGAATTAATAAATGAAAAAATACAAAATATGTATTGTTGCTATTGTGTTAAGAACCCTGTTTCATATTAAGTTAGAATCTGGAAAAAAAAAAATCTTTTAAAAAATAGTATGTCTCATGAGACTCAGGTGAAAACTGACAGAATAGAGCAAAGAAAGTAATTACATTTCTGGGCATTCAAACAGTTTTCTTGTATATGTAGATGAAGCTTACTTATGTGTGTTTGAAGAAGAATGTCAGTGTTCTCTTGCAAGATGAAAAGGAAGTTGTCTTTTAAGAGAAGTCTTCAAGCTGCTCTATGAATCTCTCACTTTAACCTGCAAGAGTTTCTGTTCTTTTATTGACTTCTGGCTGAAGAATTTTGTCTTCCCCTGACTGGTATAGGAAGATGGCAGAAGCATATTTAGGCAACCTAAGGCATGCAGACTTAAGCAGCATACTTTAAACTCATAATTACAAGGAGATGAATAACTGTCACTACTGGAATTTCTTTGGCTTTAGCTCCTCTTTTGCTCAAGAACAATCACTTTTCATTAATGCTTTTGCTTATATCAAAGTCAGGACTGTTATCTGTCTCCCCATGTAGTCAGTACTAACTTCTGTCTGATTTTCTTGCATTCTCACTGTCATAAGCTATAGATACAGAGAAGTAATGTGCTACGCTTGGAAGGATTATCCTGCAGTCTATGTCATTCTGCTATAGGTCTATTCATTAGAAACACAGAGACAGGACTTTTACACTACTCTGCAACTATCATGCTATGTTAAAATTTCTTCCATTTACACAAACTGATTACTAGAGTTTTTGCAAAAGCAAAAGCTAAAATTTATGAAGAGTTTAAAATTTGAAAATTAAAATATACTTGAGAAGAAAAAAGTTCAAAATTCTCATCAGTTCCTATTCTGAGAAATATCTCATATTTAAATATTATTTTGAATAAAATATTTTTATTTCCACATTTTTATTATGATTTATGTAATTTATATATGAAAATATTAAAATAAATACATTAAAATAAAAATAATATTTTATTCTTACTATAATATATTATAGTTTTCTAGCATGCTACAGTATTTTTAGTTTCATGACAAAACAAGCAATCATCTTAAGTGAAAATTTTTATTTAATCTTTAGATTCCTTTTACTGACATATGTCTCTACTGAAATTTATCCAACAATCTGTACTGTAAACAGACTTGTTATATTACTATTGCACTACTCTCTATACTGGTGCAACATTAATTCACCAGAAAAGAAAGGCTTGATTTAGAGAAAATAAGCGATTGTGCTAAATGGAGGGAATCATTAGTAGCAGTGAACCCTGAGGAGATTAAAAGCTGGATCGAGACTGACTAATGAGAAAATGAGAGGAATATGGCTCCCATCCCAAGTAATTAATCAATGAAAGCCCCATGCCAGAGTTTTATACAATAGTGTAAGGCCACTGTATGTTCAAAGTCTTCCTTTTAAAATGCTTGTTTTTTCTGTATTGCACTTTATTTACTTATTCATATATTGGCAAACCATTGCTATTAGTATTGTGAAATATGTAAAATACAGGACATTTTGAAATTTAAGATGTATTTTTGCCACGTATCACAATTTCAGACCCACTGGTTGATGTGGTATTCAAGTTTCAAATTCTATAATAACTTAGTTGGAATACCTTTACCACATAACCAAGTTCTTATTTATGTGGTTTCTGGTAGCGATCTAGCACCTAGTTATGTCACTATGTTATTGTTCTCATGAACATCTTATATGAGGTGCATCTTTGAAAACTGGTGCACAAACATGAAATGTTGTTACATTGGATTCACACTCAATCTTTTAGATCTAAAACGTATTTAATTTATAAAAAATGTAATGTTCTGTCAGCCTGCACCTACGTGGAGAACCTACAATGTGTAGGAAACATCATATTTTCTGAGTATGCACGAATCACTGCAAATATGTACACAGAGCAGCCTGATAATCTGGAGGACACTCTTCTAATATCATTCTTTGTGGACTTCCATTTAAAACATCATTCAGATTAGAAGACAACAATCCAAATGGGACAAAACCAGAGTGGTGTCTGTTGTATCCAAGCCGCAGCACAACGTTTTAGGAATCCAGTTCCACTCATGTTTTGAGTCAACTTGCCAGATAATCAGTAAGGCTTTATGACTTCAGCAGGTGAGATTTCTTCTTTCCTTATAATATTCATTGCATTGTTTCAATTTAATTTTCAAAACAACTTGACAGAGTGGAAGTAGGTAAAGAATCCGTCCACTTTATTTTCTTTCAGTAGCAGCACTCATGAGATAAGACAGAGTGCTCTCCAGACATTATTTTCAAATACGTGGCTATTCAACAGCAGTTGAATGGATGGAAAGTAGTCCTTGCCATATTATTTACTTAATACTAGGAGCAACTTTTACTCTGCATTCATGTTCAAGTATTACACAATACATTTTCACCAGATTTAAGTTAAACTGCGGGTAAGCTCTGCTTTACTAAATAATAAATCTCTCAAAATCTCAGCTGCAGTCTCTGTACATTCAAAGAGATAACAACAGACCAAAGATTCAAACGCTTTTATCTTTTTGTTGTCCCTATGGATTAGGATTGATGTTGCCTGTACTTTGTGTCAGGCAACTTCTGTTGTTATGTTTCTAAAAAAACAGACCATCAAAGAAAAAACTGCTGCTGCTGTGATAATATTAACTACATATGCAGGATACTTATGCAGGAAGCAGCATAATTTATTCTGATATTATCATCTCAATAAAGATTTTCACTTATTGTAACATGATTCAATGGCATTAATGAGCTTTGTATTCATTTTCCTCACAGAAGTCACTAATACAGTAGTTAAGTGATTCATCTACTTCCCATGCAATTATCTCAGGATAAGAATTTTGCAATGTATTTATGATTCATTTTCCTATTAGCTTACCACCTTGCATAATTCACAGCATATTTATTATTTCTTTGGAATAATCTGAAAATGAATAATCAACTATTATGCCCTGAATCCGTGGACTACACACTCATGTCCAGGCCAGTCGAAGAAGGTCATTCAATTATCTGTGCGGTGATCCAGAGGCCAACAAAGTCCCTCTTAGGGTGAAATCGAAATCAAGATTTATTCTGGCTTTGGCCAAACCAGACATACTGAAATACTCAGGTGCACAGCCGAGATATGGGGGTGTCACTTTCTAAAGTTGCAGAAAACAGATTGCAATCTAGTCAGATTAAAGTTTTATACTTGAACACAGCCAAGGCCACTCAGATTTGATCCAACACACACCAATACCAGTCAAGGAAACACAGTAATGTAAATGAGAGAGAGAGAGAGAGAAGGGAAAAAAAAAGTCACCACTGTAATGGATAGCCAGCAGTTCCTCAGGAAGCTGTGGCGACTGCATCAGCTTCTTCCAGGCCATATGGTCCAGGCTGATCAGATTGGAGTGATGGGTGTACAACATGTGGCTCCTTGCAAGTTCTTTTATAAGGCCAGTCCATGCGCCATCAGCACATGCCCATTCCAGGGCAGTCAGGTGGAGGACGAGTGGGGAGCACCTGCTGCTCCACCTCCTTCCTCCGTAGCAGCTGTCTCAGGACCATGAGCTCACCAAAGTCCAGGCCTTCAGACAATACAAATGTTTAAAGTGACAAAACAATAAAGTCAGTCTTTACAACAATGTGGAAGAAAAAACAAGTAGAAATATATATTTCTGGAAAGGAATATAGTTTATCTAGAAAAGCATTCTTACTTATTTTTTAAAAACCTATTTTATTTCTATTCAACTATCCAAATTACTGGCAATTTCCTTGTCACTAAAGAAACATTTAAATTGTTAGTATTGACTTGAGTCTTATGCTGGGAATAAATTTTCTTTATTTTTTAAAAAATCAAAATCTGGGTTTTATTTTAAACAATACCATAAATGCAATAGATATTTCACACAGCACATGCCTTCGGTCAGCATGGTTATCTTAATGTCAGCTTTGTTGACTCCAAAAATAATATACAAGAAATAGGTATTAGTTCAGTGAATATTGACTGAGTATATCCAGCTGGAGCGAGGAGCATTTCAGGGAATTACTAAGGGTTATAAAGGTACAAACCATGTTATAAACTACGTTACATAAACCCCATTATACAGCAAACCATGTTCCACTTCTTTGACTCCCCTGGAACAACATGCAGAAAACTGTCAAGGAATTTCAGCATTTAATTACCATCTTTTGCACCGTAGACAAAGAGGTAATTTGCAATGAGTCCGAATACTTTAAAATGGACAGCTGAAGGAGATTCACATCATGTACTTTAAATAGGTATAGGCATTCTATCTATGAGAAACAATGAGTATATTAACAATGTCCACAGGACAGTCTTCTGTTATGTTTCAGATCTGTTTCTATCACAGGAAGTTTTTCCACTGGTTTAACATTTTTCTCCCTCACCAATTTTTTAAAAGCTAATGTGAGAGGCAAGTACAGGAAAAAGTTCTAGGGGTTTCTGTATCTTGTCATGGACAGGCTTATCACATTCCTTAATAAGAAAGTGCAATGCCTACACGTCAGCCTGCTCTATCAAACGAAAGTGCGTTCTTGGCTCCTTGGGGAGTTCTTCTGTTTGTTGTTATGCTTCCAGATCAACACATCATCATAGGTCAGGATTTCTGTCAGCTGGAAATACAATACAGAGGCACCCTGAGGACTTACTCTGTTATGCAATGGACTTAAATGATCCACTGTCTTTGCAATAAATATAGTATAAGCATCCTGGTTTGTCTGGTAAGAGAGTATCCTAAGGGTGAATTGAAAGTTTTCCATTGCTAAACTTCATGCTTGCATTGAAGGTATCTTTAAAAACAAATGCAGTATGAAGTACCTTTTTTTCCCAAGGTCAGAGGCACTTCTGTAAGATTATTGCTATAAGCATTGAGTTATTATGAAAGAAAACTTTTTTTTTTTTTCAGAATTGCATCCTTAGTTATCAATACAACTCCAAAGGCAGTTATATAGTTATAACAGAAATTATAATCTAACAGTTGTGTCAGAGAATGAGTGTAATTATTCACATATTGAGACTGAAGCCAAAGCAGTTACACTCATAGAGGCAAAGCATATTAACCAAGATACAGTGATTACTCGCTTCCATTGAACCCGGATATTTGCATGCCTAAATGCTGTAATTGCAGACTATAACCGTTCTGTAATGTTGTAGCCCTGCTAATGCTTCTAAACAGCAAAAAGCACAGACGCTTTATAACACAGTGAAATGTAAATATACAAATAATAGATAATAAAGAAAAAACAAATGCAAACTTTCAGGACATTTGTACAGGTGGGCTAAAGGAAGAAGTGCAAGCAGTAAAATCCACAAGGCAAAACCAAGAATTTAGACTAGACAGGAGAGTGTTTATTTCAAGCCCAAATTTACTTGTCTCTTGGTTTTTATGTTGAAAGGATACATTGTAAACAAGGGAAAGATAATCCAGTAGTATAAGCAAGAAAGATGCCTGATAAAACTGAACAAAATACTCGGCCCAAAATCAGGATAATCTATGCTGGGAGCAAATGTGATCACTATTTTGCTTTTGCGGAGGTGTATGAGAAATGTAAAAAAACATAAACAGTGAGAGACAAGAGCAAGCTATAAAAACTCATGCTTGTTCCAGGTTTCCTTATGGAAGAGCTCTCAAAACACCTGACCTTGACCTTGGACTGAAAAGATCAAGAGCTGCGGCTGCCAGCATTAATCACAGGGTAGGTATTGTATATGCAAAGCTAATCTAGATTGTTGAGGAAAAAGGAGACATAATTTTATTCTTTAGAAGCTAACAAGGAAGACTTCTAAACGCTATCATGTTACAATGGGTTCCCTTTAAGATCTATGGATGTCAGTAAGCGGGGCTGGTGAAGTTCAGGGAAACTACATGTTTGATTCTCATGTTCAAATATATATTGATATTATGATTATATATTTACCTTGCAAAACTATATGACTGAATAGCTAATGAGTATGATGAGAGTTTCATGACTAGGACTGTGTAGCTATCCATACTATAAACACCAAACTGTGACTTAAATCTCACTCCTTCTAGAAATGGAATATACCAGAAAGCAGAATCAGCAAGACCACAGTATGGGTAGAGCAAGAAACCTAAAGCGAGCTTGTCTGTACTTTATTCTAAAAATGAGGGAGTAACTGGATGAGAATGCAGAACCTAAAGGAGACCTGGGTGATGAGGACCACCATGAAAGGCCACATCCACTGAAGATGGTAAACCATCAGAAATGGAAGAAAGGAGAGTGACAGGTAGAAAATGATGGATTTCAGAAAAGGCAGACTTAGTGAACTTAGGCGAGTACTTAATGAGTGTTAGGTAAGCCTCCTGGGAAAAATTAAGAAGCAATGACAGATAAAAGAGAAACATCTAATTCTGTGATTGTCTTCATACATTCTTCTGATCAGCAGAATTAAAGTACAAAAATGACACCATAAAGACGAAAGTTTATAATATATTGTTGGCTTTTATCTTTAGTAGAAAAGTAAACTTGTCTAACTGCATACGTATTTCTGTAATAGAAGAAAAAAAAAGATTTCATACTTTTCATAAAGGAAAGTGTTTTAAATACTGAGAAAAATTAGTTATTTTTCAGATAATCCATAGCTGATTAAATTCAGCTTTGCGTACCTAAGATACTGGCTGAAATAGTATCAGCAGCATTGACAATCATCCATGAGACAGGCCACAGAGGCAAGTGATAGGACAAAGGTCTATTTTTAAAAAAGCAAGGGATTAAAGCCAGAACATTATGGAACTTCAATTAACTTGAATTTCTTCCATGCTACAAGAACAAGTAACCCAAATACTTGTAAAGGCATAGCAGAAAACAAGTAACATTAATTACATGAAATTGGATTGCTATTTAAGAAGAAGTGCAAGCATTTACGCTTTTAGGCAAAAATAGTTTTATGAACAAGATTTAAGGGAACAAAAAGCTAAGCAGAATTTCCAGAGGAAAGGATCAAGTAATTACATAGCATGATTCTCACAGAGTAAAATCATTGGTTTCTAAATAGTAGGATACTCTTATGACACACTGTTCAGTGTAGCCAAGGTCTCACTTACAGGCCTGTTTTCACTTTGAGGCTCTGATCTTTGATGAAGTTTAGATGAAAACAAAATTCCTAGAGCTTTGGCAACGTGACAGATGAGGAGAAGTAAACGAACATAAGTCATTCAGAGATGAGGATAACAAGGGATTATTCTATACTAGTTTTCAAACAGATAAAAAACTGCTGTGAAGGTAAAGGGAATCACATATCTTTTTGTCTGTAACAGATACTGCAAAAATAATGGGTGTAAATTTTATCAAGTGAGATTAAAATCTTATGTGAAATACTCCAATCCTCTTCTAGGATACGAGGCTGGACTATATGACCTTGAAAGGTCTACACAGTTCTGGTTTTCTTTTACTTTATACAGAAAAATAAATCCAAAATGTTCGCTGCTTTACTTAAAGTAGCTAAATGGTTGGAATGAAATTTAAGTATTTAAAATTGTGGATTATTTTCCACAAAGAAACATTAAGTAAACCGAGGAGGAAGTATAGAGCAAGTGATTTTGCGTATGCTGATGTGCATTTGTATACAATTAGATACTTCTTCATGTGTCTGTAAGTTGTAAACTTTTGTGTTAACCACTCAAAAGTCTGTATCAGAACCTGGTGGAAGATGATTAATTCATATCTACAATAAATGTCATAAATCTGATCAATATCATAAATTTTCCAAGTAAACTGCCAGAGAGGAAAATGCACACCTTTATAAGATGTGCACATATATGTTTAAAAATTCAGAGATACTAACTAGTTCACTGCCACACTGAGATATCAATCCATGTTGACAAGAATGAATTACAGGTGGGTGTTATACTGAAATGCAAAGTGATTTTGCGATCAGAATGGAAGTCAAAATTACTGATGTCAAAATGTACTTTCCTTATGAAGTCACCTTTCAAATAATTACTCTTTTTTCCCTTCTGAATACAATTTGTTGGGAAAAAATGGATTTACACCTGAAATAAAAAAAAAAGAGTTATGATTACAGTTAATTTTTTTGAGTGATGGAAATATTGTAGGTGCTTTATGAATTATCAGAAAAAGTGATTAATTCTGAGTGGAAGACCTAACTCAGAATCAGAAGCAAATGGAAAAATTTATGTCTCATTTGTTACTGCACAAATTCCTGAATTCAAATGCCCTGTAATAAAAGCGAGAAGATGAGCGACATCAGTTGCACAGGGTATCCAGGCAAAAATTGTATTTCTTTTTTTAAAATTATGTTCGCTGTTGCTCTATTTATGATATGCACACTACTTGACTTTCTCTAAAAATAAGTTTTAACATTCATAACAATATTTTCAGATGTGTTTTCAGACTAATTTTTTAATGTATTTGGAATGTAAGGGTAAACGTTCTGTTCCATGAAATAAACCTTCAAAATCTGAGGAAGTTATATGTGTTTATAAAAGAAAATCAAGTACTTTTTGCTAGAATATCTATGATGTAGCCTGGTTTACATATCCTGCAATAAATGTGCTATTTTGAATATGATGCTCCGAATTAATGGACTTAATTCATATAACAAATAATTTCTGGAATAAATATTTTTGATTTTATATTCTCAGATATTTACACGCCTTTTCTCCATTTAGTATTGGCATGCATAAACAAAACTAAGCATGTGAGTTTGAAAGAACAGTATACTATTTCTAATATTGATATATTCTAGCAAAATAGAAAAACAAACATAAAGCCTGGAAAAATTGTTGAAGAAATTTCTTAAATATAAAAGGACATTGCCACAGTATTTTTGCAAAATGATGAGTGATTCCTAACAGAGACATTAGGAAAAGATAAGACTGCATTCAGCTGTAATTACATCAAAATATTAGGGCAGAAGACTCAATAACAGGCATTCAGGTTTAATAAAGTCTGCTAATGTAGAACAGACATGACATTTGCTGACCTTCTAACTGGATTCATGCAGTAGTGCTTAAGGATTAAGAGTATATCTAATAAATCACCTCACACAAGTGTTCCTTTTTAGAAATGAAAGTTTCTATAATTTCCTAACAAAAGATCTAGTCTGACATGCCTTTATAGATGCGTTAGAGGAGAGGAAAAGGTCTTTGCTTTTATTAATAAAAATGCTTAAAATACAAAAAATTACCCACCCACTGTATTACTTAAATCGTAGGAAGCATATTCAAGTTGAATAAATATGAGAAGAGTATGAAGCATGAGATTTAATCAAGAAATCTTTGGCATCATTTTTGATCCATTGTTTTAATAAAATTGAGCAAACCTAGCCCTTATCAATGATAAAATTAGGAAAACTTAATTGCTAAGGAAAAGTTGTTAAAATTAATTTAATTTTAATTTGAAAATATACTAACTGCTATTAACTCCACTGCTATACTACAGGTACTGATTGATCCAAATAAACTACTTGAGCTAAAAAATAATAATATACATATTTGATAAAATATTGTTAAATTCAGATTTTAATAATTTTCCCTCTTAATTTAAATATTTGGTGATTTCTCTTTAGGTCAGTGTTTCTCTCTTGAAACTTGATAATTAACTTGCACTATTTAAGTATTTTGAAAATATATACAGAAGCATCACTCAGAAAAGGACAGGGAAGAATAAACAATACAGATGGTACAGACTGTAGAGAATTATGCGTAATTATGTATTTCCTTATCATGTCAGTATTTAGACATGCTTAAAGATATAATGCTTACTGAGAAACAATCCTAGTTACTATTACTCCATGCCACCTGTTTGGCAGTGTAATTTTCTGATCACTATTATGGATTGCAATTTTTTATGTATTCATGACTTTGTTTATTCCATAACTTCTCAATCTCTTTAGTCTAAGGGACAAACATGACTATTGGATTTTTTTCTTTCCCTTAAACCTGTATTTGCAGTAAGAAAATTTTAAAATGTGGCATTCACAGACTCTCAGGAATATATGACCTGTTGTGTATTAGGGGAGGTCTAAAATGTTATTATTAGGATTATTATTAGGATTATTACGATTATTATTAGGATAAGGATTATGTTTTACACCTCTCATAATACACGGCAGGTGATATATTTCTGGGACAGCAAGATGGTGACCAAGGGGGTAACCCCCCTCCCACTGTAGAGGAGGATCAGGTTCATGAACACCTGAGGAAACCTGAACACATATAAGTCTATGAGACCTGATGAGATGCATCCCAGAGCCCTGAGGGAACTGGCAGATGTGGTTGCCAAGCCACTCTCCATGATATTTGAAAAGTCATGGCAGGCAGCAGAAGTCCCTGGTGACTGGAAGAAGGGTAACATTGTTCCCATTTTCAAAAAGGGGAGAAAAGATGACCCTGAAAACTACCTTTGACACCGCACCTTGAGTACTGTGTTCAGTTCTGGGCCCCTCACCACAAGAAGGATGTTGAGGCTCTGGAGTGTGTCCAGAGAAGAGCAACGAAGCTGGTGAGGGGGCTGGAGAACAAGTCTTATGAGGAGCGGCTGAGAGAGCTGGGGTTGTTTAGCCTGGAGAAGAGGAGGCTGAGGGGAGACCTTATTGCTCTCTACAACTACCTGAAAGGAGGTTGTGGAGAGGAGGGAGCTGGCCTCTTCTCCCAAGTGACTGAGGACAGGACAAGAGGGAATGACCTGAAGCTCCGTCAGGGGAGGTTCAGGTTGGATATCAGAAAAAAATTCTTCACGGAAAGAGTCATCAGGCACTGGAACAGGCTGCCCAGGGAGGTGGTCGAGTCACCTTCCCTGGAGGTGTTCAAGGAACGGGTTGATGAAGTGCTTAGGGACATGGTTTAAGGGAGTGTTGGGAATGGTTGGACTCGATGATCCAGTGGGTGCTTTCCAACTTGGTGATTCTATGATTCTATGATACCTACTGGTCAGCCTAACCTCTGTGTCTGGGGAGATCATGGAACAGATTCTCCTAGAAGCTACGTTAAAGCACATGGAGGACAGGGAGGTGATTAATGGCAGCCAGCATGGCTTCACCAGGGGCAAATCCTGTCTGACCAACTTGGTGGCTTTCTATGATGGGGTAACTGCAGCAGTGGGCATGGGTAAACTGACAGATGTGATCTATCCGTACTTCTGTAAAGCCTTTGACACAGCCCCTGACAACACCCTTCTCCCTAAATTGGAGAGAAATGGATTTGATGGGTGGACAGTACAGTGGATAAGAAACTGGTTGGATGGTCGTATTCAAAGAGTAGTGGTCAATGGCTCAAAGTCCAGATGGAGATCCATGCTGAGTGGTGTCCCTCAGGGGTCCATACTGGGGCCAATGCTGTTTAATATCTTTATCAATTATATTGACAGTGAGATGGAGTGCACCCTCAGCAAGTTTGCAGATGACACCAAGCTGAGTGGTGTAGTTGCAACACCAGAAGGACAGGATGTCATCCAGAGGGACCTGGACAGACTGGAGAAGTGGGCCTGTGAGAACCTCATGAAGTTCAACAAGGCCAAGTGTAAGGTCTTGCACCTGGGTTGGAGCAATCCCCCTTTTCACAAGAGGGATGATCTGATTGAGAGCTGCCCTGCAGAGAAGGACCTGGGGGAGCTGGTCGATGAGAAGCTCCACATGAGCCGGCGATGTGTGCTTACAGCCCAGAAGGCCAAACGTATTCTGGACTGCATCAAAAGAAGCGTGGCCAGCAGGGCAAGGGAGGTGATTCTGCCCCTCTATTCCTTTCTTGTGAGACCTCATCTGTAATACTGTGTCCAGTTCAGGAATCCTCAATGTAAGAAGGATATGGAGCTGTTGGAATGGGTCCAGAGGAGGGCTACAAAGATGATCAGAGGGCTGGAGCACTTCCCATACGAGGACAGGCTGAGAGAATTGGGGCTGTTCAGCCTGGAGAAGAGAAGGCTCAGAGGCGATCTTAGAGTGACCTTCCAGTACCTGAAGGGGCCTACAGGATAGCCGGAGATGGGCTATTCATAAAGCCTTGTGGGGACAGGACCAGAAGCAATGGGTATAAACCGGAGAAAGGCAGGTTTAGACTGGACATTAGGAAGAATTTCTTCACCATGAGAGTGGTGAGACACTGGCACAGGTTGCCCAGCAAGGTTGTGGGTGCCCCATCCCTGGAGGTGTTCAAGGCCAGATTGGATGGGGCCTTGGGAAGCCTGATTTACTGGGATGTCCCTGCCTATGGCAGGGGGGTTGGAACTAGATCTTTAAGGTCCCTTCCAACCCAAACTATTCTATGATTCTATAATAATTTAGTTGTTTAAGTTTGTACAGCGTGGTTTTCTATGCTGTTTGAAATAGTCCTATTGCTTTAGAAGAACATATTTCCATGTATTTTGAGATCCTTTATAGTTTAGGGCCCACTGCTAAAAATCGTACAACATTTTTTAAAAATCTTGAAAGCTAACTGATAAACTATAGCAGATAAATAAGGCGTGGGCATATAATTAAAAAAATTAGAGGAACAAGAGTTATATTGTGAGATTAACTTTCAGTAAATTGTGTATAATGTTTTTCTATTTGGCACTGGAATTTTATATCTTCTAGTATGTTTTACTTTTGGATTTTTCCTCTGAAGGGTTTCTGTTACACTAATTTAGTCAATTGTCTTACAACTATGTACATAATATCAATATTTTATGAAAGGTGGGCACAGTGTCTTAATGAACAAAGCACTAAAGGTGGTCTGGCTCCAAGTTCTTTCTGCATTCCCCCTCACTGCCTTGCAACAATAATCTCTGTATCATCTTCTACAGACAGATGCTCAGAATCATATATGGAGCACGACATTTTCAGACATGCACCTAAAAGGGAGAAAAGCAACTCTTGGACTGAGCTGGACAGTAAGCCAGGAACTATAGCAGATCAAGTGGCACAGATACTTCTGCTTTGGTTGAGAAACAACTTATTCCCTGGTATGATCCACTAAGACAAAAACTTTAGTCATCACCTCCTAAGAATAAGAAATTCTCTGCTGGACCACAACATTGGTCATAGTATTAGTAGTATCTCAGTATCATTCCTAAACAATTTGGTTTCCTTTATCACCTTTTGTTTGGAAGGGTCAACTCAGAAACTAACTGTCCTGAATAGGAAAAACAGGCAATGACCTTATATTCCTTTTGCTAAGGTCTGTGAAACTTCTGCCAGAAGCTGGAAAAACAATCAAACAAAAAATCCATTATTTCTCCAGAAAAGAGTATCAAGAGTTGTTTCAAATATGTGCTGTTATTGTGGTCGTTATTGTTTCTATTAACATCAAGGACGGAAAAACTGAGAACAAACCTCACCATTTTCATTTTCAAAACTTTTTACAGTGTCAGCTGCCAGCACTGGAAGCTTCCTCCCGCCTTCCTTTTTTTAGCTTTGTCAAGAGACACTTGCCTTTTAAAATAACACAATGTAGGAGATCATAATAAAATGAAGCATTCAAGTTTTGATGATATGTTTCCTCTTAATTGTCAACTGTGAAAAGCCATAGTAGTGCAACTGTCATACGCTTACTCAGTAGTTACCTTCCAGAAAAAGAACTTATTCCATGATTTCTTCGATGCTAGCTAAGTAGTTTTCTGGGGACACAAATGGGGAAAAGGCTGTAGTCACAGCTTCTTTCAAATTTATGTAAATAGCCTTTTTATCAAGGAGAAAAAAAACTGTAAAAAAACTCTTCATGAATTTCAGCTGATTCTTCTTCCATACTGCAGATGGAGCACTTTTGTTGGAAACTTTTATTTTTTATTGTGAGCAACATTAACAAGTAATCGATTATTATTTTAATTGAATAATGGCTATAGATATATTAGAAAAATGAACAGCAGAAAGTTTCATGAAAACTGTAAAACATTCGTATTTGTATGAACCAGCATTCAGTTTAATTGACATGTATGACTTTACTGCATTCAATTAGAGTTTAGAATATATGTAATGTACTTATTTAGGACAATTCCATATGTTCTGATTTTGTTTTAATTGAGTAACTCCCTCGTTCTTATTTTGCAATCAAATACTGAACTGTGATTCTGTTACTCTTTGATGAAGAATACTAAGACCAAATGCAACTTTTGAACGAGTAAGAGGTCTACAAGCAACCAGTCAGAGAAGAAATTATCAGGTAGTATCTGAATGAAAGTTCATATTTTAAATTAATGAAAAAAGTGTGTAGAAATTCCTCAATGTAAATTGAACATAGAATTATCCAGCTCACATCATGTATTACATCGTGTTTGCCCTCTCAGGTTCTGTGATGGATTTTTTCAATTTATATTATTCCTAAAAAGACTAGCCATAAAAGCAAGCTTTCCATATATGACCTGAGTATAATGAGATATTATTACGACAGTGGAACACTATAGGAAATCTGACTAAGCGGAATTTAATTTGTGTTCTATACCCTACTAATTTCATCGAAGGGTCAAGTTTACAGACCAGAGAAGAAATTTATGCAATCACAAGCTATTCAGTTTCTGATTATTTTAACAGATGAAATAGAAACAATGAAAATAATAAAATCCTTGAGAAATAAGGCTTGAAAGTGGCAGAATGAAAAACAGAACAGAAAAAGCTCACAGTGATTGACGTAAGTAAGAACCGCTGAATGTAAGAAAAAGTAAAAGAAAACTGAAAATGTGGCACTAAAGAGAGTAGGATTTCTTTATGGAGAGTCCCTACATAAGCAATGGAAAAAAGTACTACAGACACATTTTCTGACAGAAAGATATCTCTGCATTTGTTCTACTATTACTGTTCAAAACCTATTAGGCATATTACTGGGAGTCCTATCATGGAACAAAGAGTGTGAAATTCTAAACTCATATTCTAACTCATGGAGCTCAATTAAAAATAAATCCTGGATGATATGCAAAAGTCTTAAAAGAAAAGGAGAGATAAATTTCCTAATGTCATTATGCTATAAAATGGGTCAGAAAAGAATTATCAGTGGTGGAAAAAAATTGTTCAGAATTGGCCTTCTATACATGCACCAGAAGGTGTTTCTAATTGGAAATGAGGCTTAATGCCAGGTGGAAAAGATTTAGGGAAAGTAGTTTCTTCTCTTCTCTGTTGGAAGAAGGCTGCACATCGCATATCGTGTGTATCCAAACAAAGAAATTTAAAAAAGGTTTAATGTAGTGTGCCAAAAAATAAAAGAAACAGACAATGAAGTAATGGTAATATTAAAAGAAAATAAAATTAAAAGAATTTGTAATATACATGTAATGGCCACGATTTGCCAAATGTTCATAAGCTTCACTATTAAAAGCACACTACCAATTTAAGTAGTATACAGAGAAAATTTAGGCTCTCAGACCCCATTGGCAACCTCTCAGTCTTCAATACACTTTCAACTGAATTTAAATAATGGATAAAAGTTGAAAAGACAATTAAGATAATATAAGTTATGTGAAGGCTAGCTGATAGTAAGTGAGATCAGTGGAGTGAGGAAAAGGATATGTGGTTCATCAATAATATAATCTGAACGAGGTGGCCAGCCAGGGAGGACAGTCATGGTAAACGCTCTTCTCCGTTTCATGGGACCACCAAAGAAGTCACAAAATTGGTTGGGGTGGATTTGGTGGGAAGTAAGGCATAGAGGACATGAATTCAGAGGTAAACTGAATAAATAATTTCCACAGTTTAACAAACAATACAGTCTCCCATGAAAGAATAAAATCTGAGAACAGACTGCTTTTGCATCTCTGAGTTACCACTGAAAAAGAGTTTTAGCTTCTGTGTTGTGAACTTGGAAATGGGGTAGGGGATCTTGACCTTCATGTCTCATTTGGAAACACTATGGCTGCTAGCATCTGTATCTAGAGGAGCAACCTGGGCCCTCTGTACCTGGCTGCAAAGTATTTGTCATATATTGTATCTTCCCTTTTCCATACAGTCACCACATGGGTCAGAATAACCATGGGCATTTCTAGCAATACTCTTGTACATTGAAAAAAAGTGTGGAGATGCAAAAAGAAAAAAAAAAAAAATCACAGCTACTAATGAAAGCAAATTTATCAACATTTCCTGGTTTTCCCTTACTTTAGGACTGATTTAAAGTTCACAGAAAACAGGGCGGAAAGCTTCTTTGAATTTTACTGCAATTTGGAACAGCTCAGCACACTTTTTCATACCAGATAACAAGATCTCTTGTTCCTGGATTTTTTGCAGAAGAACAGATTCCCATTTCACTTATGAAAGTGTCCATCACAGGAGAACACTTTTCTTACTGATCAATGTCATTTTCATCTCAGAGCATTCCAGTAACTTTATACAGTTAGGCTAAATGGCTTATTGGAAATCTGTGATTTCCACCAGTGATAGCACATTTATTTGAACAGTTTGAAAATAAAAATATTTATATATAGATTGAAAGTACACTTGCTTAGTATAAACTAAGTCATGAACTGTTGTATATGAAGAAATTCATCTATTTGTTAAAGGGAAGAAATCAGATTCTGTCAAACTGCATTATTACAGATTTCTCTCTTTTTTATGGTCCTTCTGACACTACCATCTTAAAGCCTCTAGCAAATACACATTAATGCTTGTCTTTCTGTGTTATTCTCCTGGTGTGTTAATTGTCCGGCTGGTAATGCTGTCTTTCAGAGAAGAACTTCTTTCATGTTCACTTTACAAACAAGATTAAACAGGTTTTTACTTATAATTGATGGGGAGTTGGCCTAAAAATTTGTTCTGAAAGACTTTGATGCAGTGTGCAGAATCATTGTAGAACAGGGTAACTAAAATGCTAAAGCAATCACACTCTTAAATAGTAACCAGAATGAATAATTCGTTGTACTGTTAACCAGACCTATACATTTGCAAACCTAAATCCATCCAGAACGGTATTGGTGATCCCATTTCTGAGATTTTTCTCCTGAATAGATTCTGCCACTCATTCCTTCTGGGAGCTGATACCATATGGTTTAGGTATTCAGTGTTTCAACACTTACTAGACAAATTAACAAAACCTCCTAGATACGAATTGATGTGAATAAACTAGATGAAAATAAAATTTGATTGTGTATTTTTTTTTAAATGGAGAGTCTAAAACCCAACTATAATACACAAAAGAACTGAGCTCTTGAATTGTTGTTGTTCTGGGGAAACCAAAATAAAGCAACACACACACAAAAAAGTTGCAGACTCTTCAAAATTTTAATTAAAAAATTATAAAATTAAAAATAAATCAAGCAATAAATTATTCAATAAAACAGTAATAGGAAAAAGAGATAGTTCTTATGACTGCCAGAGGTTCAGTTTCAGGTAAGTATTGCAATTCCCAGGTTTAATTGTCTCTCCTTTTTTCTTTTTTGATACAAGAAGTAGTTATTATTACAAAAAGTAGAATATTTTTATTTAAGCTAAAGTACAGTTAAGATTCATCTAAGCAGTTGTGGTTTTTGAAACTTATACAGAATGTCCCTCTGATAGTGTGTTTTCTTTCTCTGATACTATGTTTTCTTTCAGACAGTGTTTTTTTTTCTAGAAATTGTTTGTGCTTTGAAGATGATAGTGCCTTGTTGTTAAGTATAATATGTGCTAAACAGATGTCTCTTCTTCCGTACTCAAGTCTGTTTGGAGTTCTCTTCCTATCTCAAATCCAAGGTCAAGCAGAGAGCTGGAGCCAGTTCCAAATTAGCACAAGTTTTGATTGTTGTGAAGTTTCATAACATTAAAATTAATCTGTGGAAAGTAATAGAATATGCATAGGATTTCTGGGAAAATTTATAAATATGCATATAAGTGTGAGCTATTTTCTGTAACTAGCTTTTGTTTCATTGAACATGATTGATGGAGATCACTCTTGCGTGTTGCCCAGCCCTGGTAAAGGATGGTTGCTTTCTAAAACTCAAAAACTAGTCTTAGAGGGTTTTATTTGCCAGCATTTTAGGTATCACCCTCCTGAAAGATTTTGCTTAACCTGAAAGCATTCCTGAAAAGATTTTCATTGAAAAATGACCATTTCTTCGTTTAAAGAAAACATGATTTCTGACAGAAAAATAGTTTATGTGAGTGAAAACAAATCAATCATCTATTGCTCCAACCAAACAGCAATTGGTACATGTTTTCATGCAGAGTGTTAATATCCAATTGTGCATGCTTAACGATCTTTTCTGGATGTGTTAAGTGTGTTATTCTTTGTAAAAGTCATCCGCTTCAGTGTTAACGAAATTACAGACTGCTAAAGGTTCTTCATAATTTAGTAACTATAAATAGTTTTTTCCTTGTTAAGAGTTTCATATTTGCCTATACTTATAAATGAATTCTTCAGGAAATATTTAGGTTTAATATGCATGCTGACTTGAGCTCATTCATTTGTAATCATTAAGAAAAGATATTTTTAAGAATCTAGAAAATGTCTGACATTTTTTAATCTAAATGCCCTCCGGATCAGACTTGCATTTTACAAACTTTCTTCTTGTTAACAGAAAACCGCCAATGGGATATACAGCTCTGTTTTCTAGTCATTTTTTTTAAATAGAAATATTTATACTAGTTCACTGAGTCCTCTAACTGTATACTGTACTGTACTGAAGATTGTACTGTTTGATCCCTATAAAAAAAGCTAAAGTTGTGTAGAATGAAAACCAGTCCTGCAATTTGACTGCAATGTTATATGTCGTCAAGACAACAAAAGAAAATAAATTGCTGAACAGTATTCTACAGTATCACTTTTTAAGTAATAACATTACAACAGTCTTACCCTTTTTCTGCTGTGAGAAACATAATAGCTTTGCTGTCAATTGCAAGTCAAATTTAAGCATGTGAAAACAGATCAGAAACAGCACTGACTTGGATTTTTGTCTGACTGCAAATAACACTGTAAACAGGAAGTTGCAGTGCTGGTGCTCACCTATATGTACAAAAACATCTATGGTGCCTCTTTCAGATTTTTCACATAATTCATCTAGGGCTGGAATGTCTGCTGAGTGAGATTCTTATTCACAGTAATTTTAAAAATCCTCATTTACTTTACATTTGAAGCAGACTTACGTTTTTGACTGTCACTCACAGTTAAATGAATTGCTTTGTAAGTTTGACATTTATAGTTCTCAGAAGTCTCTACCAGTGGTACTGTCATAATAGTGTCTGCTGACGATCCAAACCAATATTGCTCACTTGAGATCAATCATCTATTACAAATTTAAGATAAATTTCAGTGTTGGGAAACTATGTAAAAGAAGTATTTAAGATCAAAAATGCACTTCAAGTTTTTTAAACAAAAGGCAAATAAAAATAACTATGTTTAAAAAGGTATGAAAGGAGGTACAAACAGAACTTGATCCTGCATTCATTATCTATGCTGCTATCAGGAGTAGCATAGCTTAAAACATTTGAATTATATAAGACTTTCCAGTCTTCAGATGCCAGATATTTTATCTTGATTCTGTTTCTGTAGGGAACCCAAAGGATTTGAACAGACATACATGGTCAACTACATCGCTATGAAATATTCATAGTTTCATATAGCATTAAATTTCTTCAGGGGCTGAGTGAATGAAAAATGGTCATACACTTCAAAAGTTGTCTAGGAATAGATTCAGGAAAAAAAAAAGAGAGATTAAAGGACAAAAAATTCTAATGTGGAGTATAAAACATCATAATAATTTGCAAAAAGATTTATAAACTTCCATGAAAAAGATAAAATATTTCAATCTATATTCAGAAATAACAGAAGTAGTACATTGACTCTTGAGCCTGGAGCCTAGTTACCATAAAGATTATAAAAAGGGTATCACATGCTACAGAATAAAAACCCCACACCACCCAAACCCCCTGAAAATCAACCATCCAACCATATACAATAGAAAAAATGGAAATAACCCCAAAACACTTCAACATTAAAATTTATTCTAGTATGTAAGTGGAGGTTTTGGCATTTTTTTTTTTTCAGGGAAATCAGTATTGGTGATTGTTTTTTTGGGGACTGATGATGGTATTAATCTTCAAAATATACCTGATTTTCTTGATTCAATATCATTTTGATCACTGTTGATATTGGGGGTTTCTTTTACCCTGTACAGTGTGCAATTGTTCAAATATCCAGTTTCATACAAACCTTTAACATAAATTAAACCTACATAATTATTTTTTTTATTTAGTTCTTTCCTGTTCTCTGAGTACTGTCATCTCTGCTGCAATTTGAGACTGCAAAACAGAGAATCAGATATAATGAGAGCAAATGTAGGGCAATCATCAAGCTCTCTCTCTCTGCATACTGTAAGGGTGTTGCCCTTATTTTATTTTTTTTAGATAAACCTGTGTGGCAAAGATGACTGGAGGATGGTAGTTATATCATCATTCTTTTAAGTCTTGCTACAGAGACAGAATTGAGGAATTAATAAACTGGAAATACGGGCAGAGGAAAAACAGGCATTAAGTATGAATTACTGAAACAGGGAAAGCGGATCAAATCAGAAAAATATCCAAACATCACAGATTGCTCAAGAAATCATGAAAATGTTGAAGATGGTTCAAGACTTGGTATCATGAGGTTTTTCAAATTACTTGCACAACATTTATAGTGATTATTGAAATTTGGAGGCAAAAGTAGAGGACAGTAGACTATGATTAAACAGGATTATGCATATTTGGTTCTCATCTTTTGTCTTCTTCACTCTGTGGAACAGGGAGAAAAAAAAAACATAGTAGGAAATCATGAACTGTATTTTACTACAGTGCAAATCAACCCTATCCAAAATACAATTCTATAGCTAACATCTTTATGAAGTTAATGAATAATCAGTGTTTCAGTAGCATTTCTGTACAATGCCTATAACAAAGAAACTACTAAAAAAATACCAGAATAGTATTAATGAGAATGTATGAAATTGAAATATCAATGTGTCAATAAAATAAAACAAAAATTGTTCAAAAACTTATCAAGGTGAGAGTAAGAACTTTTTTTCTGCCAATAGAGAATATATTTTCTGTAACTCCATGAAGAATTTGTGCAAGCTGTTCACTGCTGGATTTTTTTGTAATACATAATGAGTTTTGTTTCGCTGACTCTGTTGACTGAGTCAAGAGTATAATTAGAGGGCTTTTTTCTGCTGACTGTGTAGAATAAAGTAGAATCTGGAATCACATATAGATCTAAAGCAAATGCCTGATCTGTACTCATGTGGAGACCGGCTACAGAACTGATGAAGTTTATGGTTAATAAGCACTGGAGGTTAACAGACGTCACCTTCATAACATGGTGTGATGGGCTTACTAAATCAAAGCTGAATCAAAGAGATATCAGGGGAAACCTTAAACAACTTCTATTTCCCTTCACCGTGGCAATAAAGTCTTGCTGAAATGTGTCACTGTACAACAGCCACCAGATTATCAATATGAACCTGAGAAATTCCAAACTGGAAGTGAAGGTTTATTGCAGTGGATTACAGATATGGGGTGCAATGGCCTTTTGAAACTATGGTGGTTAGTAAAATTTTAATATGCTAAACCACAAAAAAGTACATATAGATGTGAAGTCCCACTGAAACTAAGGAAATGCTTATACACACAGGCATAAAATAGCATCACTGTACAGACAGTATGCTGAGCTGTGCTACATTTCAAATAGTTTCCTGCTCCATATCATCTCCTAAACAATAACATGAAAAAAAAGCTGAGAAAAAACTCATTTTTATTCTTATGGATTTTACTTTCCACTGACTTCTTGTAATGATACATTTATTTTGTTATGAAATTAAACTTTTCATTAGGACAAAGATGGGGTTCTTAATTTCATTAAATGTGAGTAATATTGAATTCTAAACAATAAGCCTCCCATAATGAAAAGATCCTATTTCAGTTAACTTCATGAAGTTAATAACAGAGCAGTCCTCAAAATTCTCATGGATATGTATTTATATGTATTCTTAATTCTAAGATCACTTTTAAGAGAAAATAACTTCTGAGCTATCTAGATCTTAGATTAACATACACTCAAAGGGCATTTTCAGCAGCCAAAGTTGGAAGATTCTTTCTTCCCTAACGTAAGTTATCCATTTCATCCTAAACTTGGATCTATGCACACACTAGAGATTGTTGTTAGTCATTAAATTGTACCTGAAGTCTGGTCTCTGTTCATAGCTTAAAATAGAGTATTGATTTTACCATTGCCAACTCTGTTGCTCTTTGTTTACCACTACTGCCTTTTCTCTATCTTCTCCATTTACCTTTAGTTTATTTATTTCTCTTTTACGTGTTCTGTAGTTATCGCCCCTCTTCATGTAAAGATTTTTGAACCTAATAGCAATATCCTTTCTGGATACTAATAAAAGGTAAACATTTTCCTTTGTATTACATCAGCTGTTGTACAAATATGAAAAAATAGGCAAACCTGATAACTCCATCCTATATTTCCCAAGAATTTCCACACAAAAAGCCATATATTTTGGGGCATAAACAATTCTTTGAACTCTGCTACTTACACAGTTCAATACCGTGTACAGCTTAGAAAAGCTGTGGAAATGCTAACTGATTATAAGCATAGTAACGTTTAACGTATAAGCATGTTGGTGAAGTAAGAGTTACTAAATAATATCTACACAAGAAAAATATACAGCCTTGAAAGAAAATTACTCAGTCTTTTTTGACTCTCGTACATTCTTTGACTTTCATTTAGTGACATCTTGATTTCCATTCTATACCTAACATTTTTTTTGGATGTTAAAGGCAAAATTTTGTTTTAAAGATAATTTTGTATTGATATAAAAGCCATTAATATCCAGTTAATATTTTGGTCATGATGTCTTAGCCCAGTACTTCCTAAATCACAGTGATTCCCCCTAAATGATGTGCATCCAAGTACAATTTACATTACACCATTACTTTACTGAACATACATCTTCACTAAACAGACTGTTTGGATTAATTGTTCATATGGGACAGAAGTATGAACTAGATGAATTCCTAGGAAATCATCCTTCCTACTTTTGCCTGAAGAATTTGAAGGAAGTGAAAATGGTTTTAGCGTAGCATTTAAAAACTGCAATTCAGATTTATGCACTCCTACTCAATACAAGGAATTAGAAGAAAAAAAGAGAACATGTAAGTCCTAGATCCCCTGACCCACAATAGTTACTTTATTCCATTTAGAGAACGAAGACTGAACAGTGCTTCACTTGGAAAATTCTATTTTTGTAAAATAAATCAAAGAAAGAGAAGCAGGTGTGATTGTTGGCAGATAAAAGTTGAATCATGTTTAATGTTCAAAACCCTGTGAGGAGTTCATTGTATGCATATATTGAGTTACATTCACAGGGGAATATTTTGAAACTGTATGCCCATGGACTGAATGACTGAATAGAAACAAGAACAAACCTACTCATCTTCAGGAAGAAAACTATTCTCTTCATCGGCATCATCCAACATTGTCAGAATCTTCCCTGCAGGTGTATATATGCACAACTGCTAAAAGATCTTTTAAACAGGTGGATTCTGTGAACAGTAGGAGGTCTGAGCATGACTCTAGTTTTGCCTTCCCAGGTGGTCATGCTCTGCCTGAAACATAGATTAACCTGCGGTATATTACATGTGTCACTCCTAACTTTATATTTCTAGATTTTAGGCAAACTGCAAATTTCCTGGCTTTAGTCAGTCTTTGTAAAACTTCATGCTTCATAAGCAGTTTTTTTGTGATAGAGTACAACAACCAATTGGTGCAATGTATGACCTAATTTTGTAGACAAAATGTCCATTTTGATTTAAACTTTTTTTTTGTTGAAGTCATACTTGATTAAGCACACAGAATGCTTTAGCAAATGTCACATCTAAACTTTCAGCAATGTAATATGATGTTCAGATAAGAATGCATAGTTCTGCAGTTGCTTGTGAGCAATCTATGTCATATGCAGCATGGTTTTAATACTCCTTGTCTTTTTGTCAATGAGAATTGAATACCAGGGAATTTTTAATGAAAGAGTTTATTCTCTTCAAATGAATTTATTCTTTTCTATATATGAATAATTCCCATTTATGCAGGTGATGGTTCTCATGATTTCCTAGGAAAAGATGTATTCTACTGTGAAATATTATCTGAGACTTCAAGATACTCTAAAAGTGTCTAAGCACCAGGTTAGGGTTCCAGGAAAATAACTGTAATAACACCATTGACTAGGCCCTGGCCTGATGTTTACTTAAGCGAATAGACTATTAAAAGCTATGAGATATGACCTAAGAAGCCGCTGAACATGATAGATAAGTATGAGAAGCGTGCAAGAGTTATAAATAGCACCATGAAAGAAGGCTGAATCCCACACATGTTTACCAGAGAGTTATGAGAGAAATGGCTGAACTTCACAGACATTTGGAGGGGAGTACCTGGGATGTGTTGAGGGTATCTGTACTTAGTTGTACCTTATAAGGCTGAAATTACCTGGGTAAAGGTATCAGAAATACTAAACTTGGGTATGAATATTGCCAAATTGGGACCAATAGAGAAAAAGCAAGTGTGCTGGGATTTTTATTTTGAATGAGACTGAGAAGAGACAGAGAGCCGCAAATGTCTTGAAAAGAAGGGTTGAGCAATCGGAAAAGTGATAATAAGGTATGTAAAAGTTATCAGTGTTACTTAAGAATGGGGTTGGAAGTGTTCTTTAAAGGTCACCTAGTCCAACTTGCCCTTGCGATAAGCAGGGACATCTTCAGCTAGATCAGTTTGAATATCTGCTAGGCAGTCCTGTGCTTGATCATGACATCTGGAAGAGTACAATAAACCAGGGCTGTCATTCTGATCCCACCGTTAGAGTCACTCTGCTTCTGTGATTAGGTGAAGGGTGAGTGATGGGCATGGCAGGCAAAGTAACATCCAGATAGTCAGAGAAAGAAATCGAACAACCTGTTATTAAAGCGTCTGTGTCCATTCCCAGCCTGGCAGCATCAGTAGCTACCCGCTGTATCATAACATACAGTGTAGGTACTTTCTGGAACTTTGGCATCAAGGCTTGAGCTCTTAGCAGGGTGGGCCTCCCAGGAAATGGCATGTGCTCTGCTTTTCCCAGGAGCTGAGGTATGAAGAGACCTAGCACATGGGATGGATAAAGTTCTACGATTTCCAGACAAAAGGCTAGCAGGACTGAAATTAAATCAGTAGGGATGAAAAAAGTGGAGAATAGGCAGGGGATGAAGTCTAAGGGTTATTTCTCACTTGAACAAAATGAGCTTCTAAAAATACCAATGTCAAAATTATTTTAATTCAATCTAACACTTGAGTATTTACTTTGAAATTGAAACCTGGATTTAGCTAATGACATTTGCTGAGGTTTTATCAACCGTATTATCTTCCTTCCTACAGATTGCGTATTATGTTTAATATTTCCCCTTATGACTTGAGCTGTAATGCTTCTAAAGGAGGCAAACTGAATAAATAATTTGCTACATCTACTATTTTTATTTACACAATATTTTAAGATTGTAAAAATAATAATTAAAATGAATGAAAGTGTTGTTTACAGTACTGCGAAGCTCTATTTTCTGTGAAAATTTTGTGTATGGAGGAACATGTGTACGGATAAGGGAAGGAGATCATATTCATTTTTCATAACCAACAAGCCTAAGGCTCAGGCACTTAAATCCTCTTAATGCAACATCAAGTTTCTTTGGCCCAAAATGTAGATTTTTTCAAAGTCTCATTTGATAAGCTGTAGGGATAGATCCTAAATGCACATACCTAAATTAGGCAATAAGCAAAATTTAGTATCCATGTTAATATTCACAATTAATAATTCTCATTAATCAATATTTACAAAATGTTCTCTTGATGAAGCTATCAAGATCTACATGTTTGCTAGAAAAGTTATGTAGGGACTTTCCATTCTGCTGTTGGATGTACTTAGGGCTACTGCCATGGTGGCAGAGCCGAGCATTTTTTTGCCTTTATTTTGGTTTATTAGATGAGGTGCAACAGAAGGAGTAAAAAATAGGCATAAGAATCTGGTGGTTAAAATGCTCCTCTTTCTCTTGTACCACTTTCTTGTCTGCCTAGCTGTCAGGCCAACCACTGACAACCTGCTTCCTGAGGAGGCAAAGCATATGACATATCACAGAATGCACCTAGTCAAGGTCTCAGGTGAGCTACAGGCCAACACAACTCTGGTTCTAATCGCATCTCTAGCCTGGAGACATCAGCAGTCTAGCTGGTAATGCAGAAGGAGGGCAACGAGATGGAGGAGAACACATTGAGAATGGGAGAGACTGAATTTAAGATGGAAAATTCTTTAAAGCTCTCTTCTCCTTTGGCACCAAGAATCAAGGCCAATCTCTGCTCTCATGTGTCCTACAGATCTACCACAGATTCATTATTCAAAGCAAGCAAGGAAGAATTTCTGTGATCTTTGAGGGAAAGCACTACTTCTACTAGAAAACTCTAACAACCTAGGACAAGCTGGCCTGTAGGGATTTGAAGAGTTGCTCCATACCATGCAAGTCTTCCCGAGCAGAAGCCACAGTTGAACTCTCCAAGGGATTCACTCCACACAGCCAGGGCATCTTGGCTGTGCACTATGAAAGCAATAATCTGCTCCTGACTGCAACCAATAGGACCCAGACCACTGAGGCGTTTGACAGAGAAAATCAGTCATGGTTGCTTTCAAGTAGAAGGCTGAAGTGTAAGAGAACCTTTTTCTGGATTCAGTTGCCAGACACAGCAAGACAGGAGACTCTTTGCTGCCAAACCATATAAGACCATTCTCTACGCTTTTGCTCAGGGCATGTGTTACTGAGATGAAACTGGAGATACTGACCAAATTGTGACATCTTTATTATTCTGTCAATTCTATTAGCACCAATACAAGTCATGAGTGAATGTGCCTACATGCAAAACACACAAGAAAATCCAACACGGTTGATGTGTATTTTATTTTCTATTTCCTTCTGAAAAAGACAGATTTCTGTAAATAAATGACTGAGATATCTCAATGAACTTCAATTTTCACTTAAAATTTGTTAGTAAGTACAACTCAAGAATTCATTGATAGACAAATCTTTCAAGAGTCTTGGTCCTAATTACTTTAAAGCTACAGGTTTCCTTAATTCTTGTAGTAAAGTGGAACAATGAAGGTGAAGTCTTAGACATATAAACACAAGACACCGCCTTTCTCTGAGACAAATTAGTGGCATTCATTTGGGCCAGAAAAAAGACCAATCAGAGATTTTTCTTAATTTTATCTAGCTCCTACAACTTTGTAAATATAGGTCAAATAAAAAGACAGAAAATAGTCCTGTAACTTGCAAGCAAATTCTTCATAGCAAAGATACAAATGCCGTATTCATGTAGATATTCAGGAAAACATGTCTACTCATTTCTAATAATAAAAAATGCTAGAAAAGTAAAGAAAGTTGAACTGAATATCATGCACTATTTCAATGTCAAGCATTTCCTATTCAATTCATATGATGATATTCTATTTTTAACAATACAACTTACTCAATATAATACAATTTTCACAGAAGTTTCAAGATGACAAATTTGAAGTATTCAAAAAATTTAGAGTATTGAGATAAAATAATTTGTATTCTTCCTACCTTACATATAATAAGCATCATGTCATTACTGAGTAATCTGAAATGTTTTTCTAATAGTATTCATAGCCTTTTCTGACATTCAAAAATACTGTAATTTGGAAGAGCTGTCTATATACTTATTATGCCAAGAGTAAATTACAATTAATTGTTCCCTGGAACCATTTTACTCCCATCACATTCATATAATGCTATGACATCTTTTGTTTTGATTTTTTTTCCTTCCTTCTCTATTTTCTTTTTAAAGTCTCTTAGGAGAAAGAGATAGAGGAAAAAAAGAGCATAAATAACATATTTTTTCACGTACACTTGAGTGGTAGTTAGCCTGATTTTCTGTTTGACCTTTCAGTTATTTACAAGGAGGTGGTACTGGATACTTAGGTGCATTATGATTCATTTGCATTTGGAGTCAAGGAATATGCTTAATAACATCTGTAGGAGGTGGTCTGGGTACTCTAAATCTAGCTCACAGTAGAAGTACATATGTCTCGAAATCCCTATATTTCAATGAAATCTATCTCCGGTCAAAACTATAATGGAAGATTGATTAGACCAATCTCACTGGATGTTGCACTTCTATACACAAGCTCCATTTATTCAGCTATTTGATTTCCTAAGGGTGATGCAAGACCAACAAAAAGAAAAAACAGAGGAGCATACATGCAAATCCAACAGGCATTCAGAAATTCTGGGTTTAATGAGCCCTAGCTAATCATTACAAAGCTTCTTTAAACTCTTCACAAGAAATAATGAATCAGGACAGTTGAGCATAGACTTTTGTAACTTCCCATCACTAACCATTCAATGCTCTCACTCTGGAAAAATTCTTCTGCTCAGGCAACTTTGCATTTGGTTTGAGCAGAGCAAGGTCCTTCAGGACATTAATAACCTAACACAGGCCTCCGTCCAGCCTACCGTAATGAAAGGTACACCTCACAATATTTGTCAGTGCAGTGACATGAATGGAAAAGTGAAACACTTGCAGTGTGCAAAGTAGCAAAATAGAAGTGACCTTAGTTCACAATGTGTTTGTCAGTAGCTTACATGGCCAGACTGTCAGCAAGACCTGTTATTAGTCCATCCCCCTGATAGTAAAAAAAAATTAGGTGGCACTGAAAGATGCATAAGGTCAGAGTTCTCACAGGCACCTCAGATAAATCCCACCCTCCACACTACTTTCACAGTACCTCTGGTGGAAATTTGGGAAAGCATACATTTAGGTCCCTCATCGTTATCCTGTTGTTACATGTGCTGAATCATTCACCTTGATATTTAGTCTTAAAGAGGTTCACTTTGAATTTTACATTTATGAAAAGATTATAATCTGTTTTGGTTTAATTTTAAGTCTGTAAGCTATTACTGTTTATTTGCTTTGTTATTATAAGGTGAATTTAAGCACTGATATATCTGGAAATGCTAATATTAATTTGCTCCTTCTTCCTGCTTTTAGCCCATAGCTAATGAGCTGTAGCCTTAGTATATGATTTCCTCAGAATAAACCTATTCTGCAGATGTTGGAAAATACATGTGTTTCTCATTTCCCTTCCCAATGGATGGGGGAAGAACACAATAAAAAACTCAGTTACTAAGGGCATCTCAGTCCTGCAACTTCAAGAAAACTCAAAGTTGTGATTAGATAAAGATCAACTATAAAGACTGATTGACTGAAAAATAATTCCAGTAATAAACTGCTGTGGAAAGTAAGATAGGCTGAAATAGGGGCTAATATTCAGAGCCCCATTTATGAGGAAAATAATGTAATTAAGGTCTCCTAACCCTAGTCAGGAGATATAACACTACATATAAACATTAAAAATAAACATTTAATTTGGTAGTAGTGAAAATCCAATTTAGTTTACTGGTTATTGTTAAGATGTAATAAATTGTCTTCTGAGACAGTGTTCATGTGTAAAGATCAGAGGATATTACACATCGCTTTTCAATTTATTTTGCTGTGTCATATTTTTTTGCTGTAATCAGTGACAGTAAAATACAAAATTTCATTTTTTCTCTCCGTATTTGCCCACGTGACTCATTTTCAACAGCTGATTCATTTTTGCTGACTCCTTCTTTCATGCTTTTTTAGTTGCTGTTTTCTCATATTGTTCTATATGTCTGGTCTTATTACTTTCTTCCATTCTGCTATACTCCAGTTCTGCTAATTTGAAATCATTTTATACATAGGGTTTCATTTCCTACTCCTATTTATTCCATCTTTTATTTATGTTCATTTTCTTTCTCATTTTATAGATTATAACCTTTCTAGCTTTCTATAGTTAACTAGAGATAATTTCCTCAGTATCTACATTTCTTCTATATATTTATAAATTTAAACTTCTTTTTTTATAAATTTAAAATTTAAACTGCTTTAAATCAAACTTTCATCTTCTCTTGTCACTTCCTTCTACTTCTCCATTCCAGTGCTCCTCTATTCTGTTTCTTATATCACTATTATTTGAAGTAAATGAAGTGAAAGAATCATTATTGTAGACTCTTTTAATGCATTCATCTGACTGTTGCTTCAGCTAAGCTTCAACTAATAGATTTTCAAGTGTCTTGTTCACCCTGACTTAGAATTCCCCAAGTGTCTGAGACTCTCTCATTCCCTTTGGGACAACGATCCACAGCATGAAAAATGTCCATTATTTTCATGGTTGTCTTTAATTTCTTTCAATCTTTTGCTGATGGACTATTACAATCAAACTAAAGCTTTACAGAATTTTTCTGAGACCTTTTCTCTTGAAAGGTTGACTTTGCTCATACTTGCTAAGCATGTTCTTTCATTTAGTGTGCCTTGTAGAAAATTACATGTCCAAGCTCTACAGAAAGTCAAACAATGATAGACCTGACCTGCAAAATAACTTTCCTTTAACTTGACAGTCTCTTCAAAGTCTAGTGAAGTGCAGTCAATGTTATGCCTTTTACAGTGTCTTCCACCCAAAAAAAGACTCATCAGAATCTATGCTCTCTCTGGTTTCACCCTACTGCCCCAGCCCCACAAGAGCTATACACAGGTGCACTGCCTTGAGTTGTCAATTTTGTAGTTTGGCACTTCTTCATCACATAATCCAAAATCTTGACACTTCCAGCTCCAGAATCCTGCACCTTCCTGTGATTCAGTTAAGTACAATCACCTGTACTAGAAGAGGAAGCAGTTTATTAATATGCCTAAAATTTCTGAGATGAGAACGGAGATAAGTCAGTGATGGGTATCTATGTTGTATATTAATGTGCCATTACTTTATATGGTGGAGAAACAGACAGTAGTCAAGGGAAAATGTGTAGCCATTCATGAAAATGGTGTTTGTACTTTGTATAAAGGACAGCAAATGACACACAGCAAGGAGAAACATTCTTCTGCAGCTGTGTGTCAAAAAACCTTGAGTAGGTTAACTGTTGAGCCAGAAATATTCAAAAGAATTATGGATGGTGAAGGAAATTAACAGCTCGTCCTACTTCATGTGTTCCTGTTTACACTGACTTCTGTACTATAAGACACTCAAGACGAGGACACAGCCAATTCTATTGACTTCTCTCACTGACCAGGCTACTATAAATTCAAGGCATTTTTAAACAGTAATGATAATAACATCTTCTGTGCAAAAGTTGTTTAGAGAGAATAGGAATAGATATGTGCAGGAATCCCACTATATCACATTTACGTCACCTCTCCTTTGCAACTGCCAAGAAATGTCTGATTGAATTAACACTAATCCTTAGAAATTATACCATTAAAAATAAAATTAAAAAAAATGCCCCCCCCAAGAATAATTTTCTTTCAAAGAAAGGGTGATGATTATCTTTGCTGTCCTCTCCTACTGCCATATTCACCAAAATAACTTCTGATTACTCAGGAGGATATTATTAAGGTTCAGAACAAAATATTTTCTGCTCTTCTAATAAGGCAAACATACAATCCACCCATCACACACATTCATTTTACTTATAAACTGTTCACATGGACCAGAGCAGTCTGTAGAGACATCATGCTTGGCCAGCTTCATACACAGGGTTGCAAACCAAAATTTTACAACACATCACTTTTTCATTGTGCTAGAAACATATCTCCCTCTTTTGTCCTCACAGATCCATTTTTACATCTTATAGCTGCTGAACATTACTGTAGCAAGTAGACACCCATGTAACACTGTTGACCCAAGATACCACATGTGGGTGGAGTGAGATATCTTGGATTTTTTCAAGTACATAGTCTTATTTCAACTATAAGTATGACTTCCAGATAGAGGCAATCATTCACACTATTTCTTGGCTTTGCTCAGGTCATCTCACAACACAACCACAGCTCTCATAGAATGCTTCTACTCATTTTATCATCTTTCAGAATACTAATCCAGGCCATGCTGATCAAAATGGAGTGTATGTAGATAATTCTGTGAGATGAGTCCTACACAGCAATGTAAATTTGGAACCTCTGGATTTCTGGGTATTGAGCATTTGATAATGAAATATTTAGAACAATCCAGTCTGAAAACGGGACTATAACGACTATAAATGATAAAATACATCACTGTTGCCATCTTCTCCCATAAGGCCCATGTGTTTGTAATGAAATCAGGTTTTGGGGTATAGTGAGTGGGAAAGTAAGGATGGAGTAAGTATTCTCCTTAAACTAAGGAGTTCTGTGTATTTCCATGATCTCTTCTTTCTCATTCCTTTGCGAATTTCAAATGAATGAAAAAGAAATTTATTTTTCAAGTGAAGGTCTACCCATGTGGGCAACTACTTTTTTTCAATATTTTTAAAACATTTGTCCTTTCTTAGGGATCTTTAGAATCTTATGCAAGTGGGAGAGATGATGTCTATCTAAGCTCCAGTGTACTTTCTAATATTTACCACATACATTTCTCTCATCGCTCCGATTATTCTTCTTATCTTTATTCCTTAATCTTCCACTCCATATCAGATGCACTATAACTCCCACACTCAATTGCCTCTGATGATAGTTTGTTTTTCAATTTCTTTAAACCCATCTTGACATTTATTCAATTCACTTACACTTATTACTTGATGAGATGCATACTTTTTTAGTTGTACATTAACTGGAAGGTTTTAATTTCTTTTATGGCATGAATATATATAATTTATTTTAACTCATCAACTAGTCCCTGCATTCTTTACTAATTCAGTCTGTTCAAATATTGTGTAGGGGGAACTAAAGAAATGCTGCAAGCTTGGGGTGAAATCAGATATGATAAATGAAGAAAGGGAAAGTACAATATTATGCTTTGTGCAAATCAGATCAAAGTCAAATATTATTTATTGTCTAATTTCCCCTTGTATGCATTGTGCCAGAAAGGAATAGTATGCTGTGTCAACAAATCTACAGATTAATTTATTCCTGAAACTAGATGTGACCTTGTTTATTTCAAGGTAGTTTAAATGTTCTCTTTTGCCTAATGACAGCTAATCTCTAGAGGCTCAGATAATCAGTCTTAGCCTGAAAAATTTCTCTGTAACTTTCTAATTGTATTTTCTGAGAAGGCCTTTCCTTTTTCATTTAAGACAAATATAAGGAAAAGGATTTTAATTGTAGAATCTATGACATGGGAAGGATCCCGATGCACACTCCTCCCTAAAAACCCTGTTTATGGCATAAGACATTTTCTTTTGATATCAGTTTCTGGACTAGAATGCATGCACTACTCTTCGAGAATGCTATTGAGAATATATTTGAATGAAGCAGCATTCACATTCATGAAGTTGCCACATATTGGAAGTGCTAGAAACATGCATAATTTCTGGTTTTACCTAAAATTCCCACAGACATGTTCTATGGGTCGATACTTTTGACAACTACTTTATGAACCAACAACAGCTGTCAACTCTGCCAGTAACTGCAGTCTACTAGCATTAGTTTACAGTTCATACCCAGAATGGTTTTCTTAATCGGTAACAGTCCATTGCTTGTCCTAGACCATTGATCTTTTATACAATTATAAAGCTTTGAAGAAACAGAAAAGAAATTAATGTTGAGCAAAAAAATGTTTTGAAGCCCTCCAATTTTAACAACTTGTATTAATTTGACCACTGTAGAAAAAAATCATTTAGAAATAACACATCATCTCGATAAATGGATGTTTTATATGGACAGTTATGAGCCAAACCATCTCTCAGACTATAAGGCACTTAGATCTGTAGGAGAATTATATCTGCTCTAAGCAAACAGTCTGTCACATGGCATGGAGCTCAAAAAATGTGTCAGAGTGTAGGATAGTTGTGGAAGAGATGTGTTACAATACTTGCTACTATCTAGTTTCACATAGCATTACACTGGACTAATTAGTGCTGTGAAACCCTGCTATTTCCATATTTTCTCTTTTAAAACCAAGAATAGCAAAATGTCTATATTGAGGTAACGTCTCAAGAATACACACACACAAGCTGTGAGTCAAAGAATATCACCTACACAGTGCTAACATCTTTTCCAATACAATGAATCTTTAATTTTTTTCCAAAGGAACCTTCAATGCTATACCTTGAAAAGCAGATATTTTCTGCAAATATTCCAATTCCTTCACCAGAACCAAAGATAACTGATCCATTTCTTCTGTGCTTCTGCAGTAACATTTTAAACTTTATGGCTACAACAGGTCAAAGAACTGCCTCATGCCAGTCTAAGAGCAGAGGTCTAAAGGAATTTTCCTGTACTCTAAACTTCACTGACTTTCTTTTTCTGCTTAAAGTTGATGCACTTTGGATGCTGGTTGAAGTGTTTGCTGTGAGGCAGAATCTTTCATAAGAGTCCTAACTTATAACTCTTCAAACTTCTTTGCGGGTCTCGCAAGAGATGTCTAGATCAATTTTTTTTTGGCCCCAATCTATCCTGAATGAAAGGGCTCTTCTGCTCTGTTGCCTAACAATATACAGGAAAAAAAAGTTGGTACAGTAGTCTTCTTTAAAGAATACTTCTCCCACTCTTTCACCAGTCACACAGTAAGCACAAGGCCTTAAGCTAAATACTTCCCTAGCACTCGAGGCAAGCACACAGGTCAGATTTTTCAAAGTCTGTTTGGAAAACATAAAGGTTCTGAGACACTTCACTATCCGTAGACTATGTATCCATAGACTATCTATCTATGACAGGTAGAGATTAAGACAACCAGAAGAATTATTTCTTAATTACTGAATCTGTATTAAAAAGCTATTAAAAATAAAATCCATGTAGGTGAGGTTATAGACATATAGACATTTTAAACTGGGGAAAAAATGAGACCAGCAGTTCAGCATGTGCCAAAGAAAAGCAGAATAAAAACCAAAATAAAGAAAACCTAAAAGACGAAAAACCAAACCAAACCAAAACCCTTTAAGAAATGCTGTCACATGGTTCACTGCCGGAAAAGAAACCCTATACAAACCAGCACTGAAGAACAAATAACATCTCTCTTCGTGTATGAGGTAAGTCATTCTGTCAAAGACATCCAAGCAAGACAGCGCTGCTGCACAGACCAAACAAAAGAGGAAAATAAAACAAAAGTTGTCCAAGAAAAAAACAAAGCATTTACAGGTGATAGAGGCTGGTGCTGGTGACAAAAGCTTCAGCCATTCTGGAAGAAGCGCTATCATCTGCCAGGTAGAATTACTCAATTTCTTGCGGATCAGGAGACTGAAACATTGGAAGTTAATTTAATTTTTGCTGCCTGAAAGACATGAAAATAATTGAGGATTATGAGAGTATGTTCTGTAATATTGAGTTGGGATTATAAGAGCACATATCTAGGCAACTTACCCCAGTAAAAAAAATATAAAAGCAAACTTACAAATGTTGAAAAATATAGTCATTACTAAAAATGGAAATTCCATAGAGTATTGGTCTCTTTCTATAGCAGAAGATGGATCTAGAGGAGAGATTTCTATGTCTCAACAGAGAGGAACCACTAAATTAAAGCAATGAACATAGGATATTGGCTTGAGTTATTTTCATTGAAGTTACTAATTTCTAAACAAGTAGTATGAAGTTCTAAACAAGTAAAGTAAAGTTTGAGGTTTCCTAGAGAGGTCGAGAGCAGACAACTTATTTTTAATATGAACACTGAGCTAATAAAAACAGGGCATCGTATGTCTACAAAGAAAGGAGGAGAGAAGTGGTCTTATGTTAAGAGAAAATTAAATCTCACTTAAAAACTAATAAACTGGTAACTCATTAGACAAGAAGGATAAATTGATAAGACCTAATATAAGTTCCACTTATTAAAAAAAAATATATATATATAAAACCATACTGCAGTCCACAACTACTAGTAAAAATTGGATAAATCACCTAATAATGAAATGTCAGTCACCCAGGATTTTTTTTTTCTAGTATTTTGTGTATAGAAACAATTCTATCTATAGCACATGTATACAGAAAGCTCAAAAGAAGAGACACTCTCTATCTCCTTTCAAAAGTCTGGCCAAATGCTGTTTCTTTTAATCCATAAATTAAACAGAAATCAGAGATTATGATTGATTTGAAACTGAAGATGTGTTCTGCAAACATACTTAATTGTTTCAGATCAGCCGCTATTTGAAGACATTAGTGGGTTAATGAAAGACATGACAATGTAGGGGTTTTCATAATTTAAGCGGAAAGGAACTCTTAAAAAAAATATAAGATTTCAATTCATGCCGAGCACTGTCTATTATTGTAGTCCGCCAATGCAAACAGGAGGGTTTGTTCATTCAAGACATGATTATATCAGTAGCACAGCGGGAAATCCAAACATTTAGATTTATGAATTGTACCCTAATATCCAGTAAATTATGACACAGAGATTGACTCTTTCACACATGGATGTTAAATACTTCTCCATTGTTCTTTTAACAGCCCCGTGATCAAAATATGTTGTCTAAGTGGGGGGACACAGTGGTGTTCATGCAGTCCAAAACCAACAGTCTTACACTTTCACTCTCAGCCTTCCAGTGTAAAGCTGAAGAGGTGATGGACTATTACAAAGACAGGACGAGGCCAATTCGTGGTGGCTGGTGGCTAGATGTGGAGAGGCAATGCTCTGCCCTGCACGGGGTAGGTGGTCATTTACCCCATGCCTCCAGCTATCTCCATATTCTGCAAGCGAAATCTGGAGTCAACCTTGCTGCATTTACAAAGGCAGATTCTTGAAACTGTGATTACATAGCAGGCTGCTGAGATTTTTAAAAGGATCAGTATAAACTCAAAAAGAAAAAAAAAAAAAAAGGATAGGTCAGGGACATTTTTCTTGGTGTTAGTTTTCGCAGAGGCTACATTTTTCATAAAGGATATGGTGAGTTATCTCCAAGGTTGACAAGGCCAGATAACATGTCAGTTATTAGGAGCAGGAGGATTAATGGGCATCCACCAAAAATATCATGTTCAATACATTGGTTATTCAGGGATGAGTATGATTGAATTTGGAAGGAAATTGTTAAGGTATATGGAAAGTTAATTTGAAACAGGAGGAGGTACCAGGCACTAGATCTTATCTGAAGGTCTTATTTGAAGCAGGAGTCCAAAGCATTTGTCAATTCTACAAATGCTCTAATGCGTGATTAATCAGAGTTGGAAATGGATAGAGATGAAGAGGTACCTCAGAGTTGAGAAACAAGTTTAATTATGCTGCCTGGAGAAACAAGAGCAGATTCTGCTTCCTATACTTTATAACACTCCTGTAAAAGGGACAGGCAGTTGGGTACAAGTAAAAGAAATATGAATAGGAATAGAATAAGGGAGAAAGGATGTCTGATGATATACCTCTAGTATGTGAAAATAATTAAGGTGTCCTAATACGCACTATATAATTTAGTGCCAGAGAGTTCCCACTAGAGTTGGGCTAATAAATTCATGCCCTAATTAAGCCACAGCCCTTTTATCTTGTTTTTCATCCTAGACACAGAGAGAAATCTCTGGCGGATGAGAACAAATATGATATTTGCATCTACCAGTTTTTAGATTCTAGTTCTTCCGTTTGGTCAGTTTTTCTGAACCTTTGTTTATGTACATTCTTTCCTCATATGAAATGTTACCTTACCATTGAATTCAGATAGTCTCAGTGATTCAGCAGTTTCATGAGATCTAAATTGTAGCTTCTATATCCTAGGTTCCTTTACTTTTTTTTTCTTTCTTTTTTTTTTTTCTGTGAGTTTTGTCATCCCTTGCTTTCTTTACAATCACCTTACACCTCTATTTCTATTTTCTTTCCCCCCATGCTACTTTACCCAATTCTTGTCCCCTCTTTATTACTTTGATCAAGTTTGTTATTATTACACCATATCACTTATTCACTGGTTTACCTCCAAAATTCGTCTTTTTTATTCTCTGTCTTTCCCTGCACAGTACATTCTGTAATCTCTTGAGGATATTTGCCTTGTTTTAGATTTTCTCTAGTCAATGTCCCTTCTTCACCATGAGTTCCAATGCAAACTTAGCCCTGTAGCTAATGCTTAAGAAAGATAGTGTAAAAAGACTGTGATGTTCCCTGATTATAAAAAATATAAAAACATTGAAAAAATTACAAAAATTATAAAAATTACTTTTACTACTGTATCCGATGCAGTCTTTCAACTGTGTACACAAGCATAGAAAAGGCTCATCACCATACTGCTTTTCTTTATTTAGTTTTCTCCCATTATTTCCACAAATCATTTAATCAATTCTGATGCAATTAAACTGTCCTCAGTTTTCTGACTCCTCCTAGTTTCTTCTGGCATTCGAATTTGTTGCCTCCTCTGATTACATTCCACTTTTATTTGCCTTGAATTGACAGAATGATATGACTTTTATGTGAGCTGCTTAATTCATTTGTGAAGGGAGACTATAGTACAGAGCCATTATAAACCCTTAGGGCTCAGCATATTCCTGCAAAGTCTCCTCTCTGGGATCTGTGTTTATATTGCTATCAAGTAGCTCTGGAATAGTCTTCTCCCTGTTTTGTAGGAGCATCTGGAAGATCCGTTTTAGATTTGGTTCAATATATGGTGGTCAGGAAGTGGCTCTCTGTGTAATATAAAACAGTATTTTTAACTCATTTTTGACCTCAAAGCTAGGCTTATTATTACCAGCACAGTAGATACTAAATGGAGCTGGAAGTTCAGGTTGTGAGATGCTAGCTTTTGAGGAGAACTTCATCTGGACTCAAATGTACTTGTATGGTGTAGCACAAAAAGCAAAAAGAGGTACCACGCGGGGAGAAAGCTCATAGTGAGTTAAAACTAGCATAGCTGACAGACAAAATAGAGAGTTCCCAGGTGGGTGTATGAAAAGGAAAGTGATCTGAAATTCATAAGCACATTAGAAACATGAATTACTTTTAAAGAAAAAGATATTGTTTTGTCTGACCTCTCCTATAATTTAGATATTCAGAAGAACAATTTTGCACTTGATGTCTGCAGGGCAGAATTTGGCAATTGTAGTCTCATGTGGTAGAACCTTCATCCAGTAATCACAGTGAAAAGGCAGAGGCTGATCAAAGAATGTAGTACTTGGCATGAGTGAGGGTGTCCACAAACATCTTCAATTCTTTACTTTCACTGATTTAATTTAACACAGAATAATTCCATTGAATTATAGAAATATGGAACTCTGCAACAATAAACCTGAAAAAAATATTCAAAACTGTGAATAAAGAAAATAAAGCAGTTTATCTTTCATAGTTTTTAACAAATTCAACTTAGAAAATAACAAATACTAAAACAACATAGAAACAGTTTTCACTTCAGCAGCCAAGGAGATTACGAGTTAGATGGTGCACAAACCTTTGCGGATTTTCTTGGTTTTGATTATATTATTTTTAATAACAGATCAAGTAGATAGTGCTTTTTAAGAATAAAAATGTGGTGGGATGCTGTGAACCAAAACATCATTCAAAAGGCAAGAAGCTACACTTCTAATGTGATTTATGGTGATTTATGTTGGTTGGTAGAAGTTAACTACTTCATGTCTGCATTTATAGGAAGCACTTGATGTACTTGATGAATTTTACTAAAGCTTAAATTCCAGCTTTGGACAATGGCACATTTCTCTTGTTCTGTTACTTGCAGAGTAGCTGTAATATATTATGTTACAGCAGAATAGCATGCCTCTAGTGTCCATTCACCTGAATCATTTTAGTTCTCATCCATTATGCACCTAGAGAAATGAAACAAGCACCTTTTTCTCTACATAGTCTGTAAATTATGAAACATGGTACAGACAGCAATGTGAATGATTAACTGAGATCAAGAGATATTTCACAAAAGTGGCTCATTCTTCTCAATCAGAAGTACAGCTTTGTATACCAGACCAGAAAATGTCAGATGTTGAGTATTCTTATTTTGCATAACAACTTGCCATTGCAAGATCATAAAAATGAAACTATTTTAAGGATATTTTTGTATATATAAAAAACACTACCTTGTTCTTTTTTATTAACATCTATAATGGGAATGAAAATCTACAGTAAGAAATGTTCATAGTGAAAGTACAATACTACATCAGTTTGAATCTTGTGGAAAACTTGAATCATGATTCAGTAAAATGTTAAATATCTTGTTTGATCATTGATCTTGTTGATATATATCTCTTAATCAAATTTATTCATTATCTCAGATTTTAAAATAGTGAGGTATAATTAAAAAAAAATTAACATCTTTAACTGACTTACATTTTGCCTTTCATCCATTGCAAGCCTGAATAAAAGTATATTTTTCAAACTGTTCTTCCCCCATATTGGATGGTAGGTATAGTCTGTGAATGTGCCTCTTTCTGCATTAGAGCAGAGCATTTATTCCAAAATTCTTAGTCCCTATTCCGTAATCCAAATTAACAGTTGTTTTGGACTGAAATTACTGATAATTTATGTTGGGTTTATTTCAATTTTTCCTGCTAAGATTTTTTAAAATCTAGTTTGCTACATTTTATGTAAACACAAGATTCACCTTGTGAATATTTAAAATCAATATTTATTTTGCAAATAAAAATTGTGTCATTCAATTCAATAAAATTACTCAAGTATTAAAAGTCACTCACATTTTCAATTTTTTTGATTTAAGACTTTACAAAATAACTTTACAGGGGCTGTAGTGATCACTGCATGACATGATTTTGTGCAGCCCTTGAAATTTAGTTCTCTCGATCCCTGATCAGGTTCTGTTATCCCACTGGGCAGCAAATTAAAAAATTCAGAACTCCATGTTTACAGCACCATGTAATCTATCTTTAATTATGAAGGCATTCTAATAATTCAGTCAAATATGTAATTTATGCTAATCTATACATGAAGACTTTTCTTATCAATGTAGTCCCATTTTGCTTTTAAGCTGAGTTTCATTTCATCACTTTTACATAAAACATCTCAAAGAGTGATGTTTTAACAAATATAAAATTTTCTAGTTTGACTAATTCAAGTGTCCTCAAAGTTTGCTGTTACACGTCAGAAAAAAGATTCTCAGATTAGAAAATGTTGAAATAAAACTTTTTTTTGGGTGCTCATCATCAGCTTTTCTAGCAATGCGATGCTAAGTTTTATTTCTTTTTTTTCCAAGAACTCCAAAATTTGTTTAACAAAGATTTCAAGGAAGTTGTATTGAGTCCTTGAAAGGGGCTCAATGATAAATTGGAAATGTTTTTTCTCCATTCGTATAAATTTTTAAGGTATTTAAACCTTGGCTTTCACTGCTTTGAGTGCCCAAAGTGGATGGCAGTTAATTCCCATCAGTCTTTGAAATACACAGGCTCAAGGGCAAGAAAAAGAGAAAAAAAAGTACAATAGCAGACTTCAAGAGGTATTCATAATAGAATAAATTAGAGCAAGTCATATAAATTGTGAGCAACAGGTCAGGAAGAGCCACAAGTATTTTGTGCATGATCTCCCTTGGGCAATAAAAATGAGGGGCACATTACATGGCTCATCATGCTTTGTTATATATACACCTTTTAGATTGTTTCCCTGTTCGAAGTCAGCTTTAACAGTACTGAAAAGATGAAATTTTGAAGAAAAAATAACTTCCTTACTTATTACTTTCCAATTCATGATACATCCCTCTCAAATATGTCCATATGCCTAACCATATACAAGAGCTGTATAGGCACAGATATTCTAAGTACATGTTTTTTTTGTCATGTTCCCATATTACTTACAGGCCATTTATATATGTATTTTTCAGCTGTATATGTCACTACATTTCTCAAAGGTAGATGAGGTTTTTTACTTCTCAATAAAGGAAACCCACCAAAAATCCACAATAACTGAAAAAAAGAAAGAGGAAAAAATGAAATAATTTACGTTGTTATTAAGAATGATCTTACAAAAAAAGATTTTCCTTGAAGAAAATTGTTATTTTAAGATTCCTGAAACTTAGGATTATCTAATCATCTTTCATCTGAAAGAGCCATTCTGTAGCATTTTTATTTGACATAACTCACACATTTATAATGCAGTATCTCAGAAAGATGGCTTTATGGCCCATAGGTATTTAGTAGCTCAACTGCAACTGATCTGTCTGATGAATAGGGCTTTTAACTGCATTATGATTTTTGGAAGACCATAAGTGGTATGAAACTAATTGAATTGGCTTTTGAATTGACTGGAGGTTTGCCTATGTTTGACAGAAAATGAAAACAATTTAAATCACCTTTAACGGGAGAATTCTTTTGGCTCTGGGAATATCACTATGCAGTCACACAGTATTCCCTGGGGTGCCAGTGGAAACCACACTTTTAATTGCCAGAGTTACACATATGTGAATCACGTTGTCAACAGAATGTGTAGCAAATGTGCAGGGCCTTCATAGCATTGCAGAGGAAAGGTGTTAAACTGTGAATGTCTTTGCTCCAGACTAGAACAAATAGCTAAACTTTGGCAAAGAAAAAAATAAATCGTCTTAACTAAATAAAAATCTTTTTCAAGAGCGCATAAGATTTTGTGCTCAGTAGGACAATCAGCCATTTAAACTTCTAGCCATCTAAAAATTAATTAATTCCTTGCTCAGAAAATACAACCTCTAAGGTGGATTTCCTATTCCTCAAGTTTGATAAGGATAAATCTTAAACAAAACCCCAGCGTGAACAACAACTGGAAAAGATAAATCGCTGAAATAAAAATTGACTAAATTGCTATAGCATCCTTTTGTCTTTGTGGACTTTTATGATGTTCTCATCATCATATGTGAACCTCTATGTATACTATAAGTAAAACCAAGAAATATACTTATTTATTTCCTAAATTTATCTCTTGCCTTTTTCTTTCTCTTAACTCAATGGTTGCTTTTAAAAAAGTAGTCTTTATCATTTTCTGTGATACTTCCTTTCACTTTTATTACATCCATGTTGTCCTTTGTAATACTTCTGATACAGTATTTATGCACGATAGCACCTGTTTTGTCTGCTGTATGATAAGTTGGTGCGCAACCACATAGAGAACTATCACTTAGACACAAGTTTTGCTTACAGTTCTTGTAAAATTTAAGATGCAGTTCTTTCAAAGAAGACATTACTACGTATTTTCCAAAGATTTTAATCTGCAGCATTTGATCCTTAAATGTGGACAAGTGTGGGAACCCTATTATATTTCGCTCCTCTACTGTATTATCTCTCTTCTGCTGTCCATAGAGCATAGGTAAAAAAAATATGTTTCAGCTGCTCAACAACAGTAATGTCATTTTCTGTAAATCAAAGTAAGTAACTGGGTTTGGGGTTTGATCAGGTCTGGTAGATTTTTTTTTTTAATTAGTAAAACAAAGAAAACAGCTTGTAACTACACAAAACAAACAAAAAAACCCCTCTAAACTCTGAAACTTCAAAAAATTTACTTTCATCATGATTTGATTGCATTTTTATTAGCAATATCATTCTGCCCTGTACATACTGTCATCAGTAAATATATCAAATCAGAAAACTATTTAAACCTAATTTTATTTTCAGTTTTCCTTTTTCAGTCCTCTGATAGAGTGCTTTTTTCTCTCTATACGCATTGCCATTTGAGGTTCCAGCATTTGGTGTTCTACTAAGTGTTTTTTGCAAGTGGGGTTCCTAAAACCACTGTAGAAGAGAAACAAAACAAACATTCAATTCTTTTCCTCACCAGTAACTTTATGGGATGTTCCCCATCTGTCATTTTTGCACACTGTTCGTACTACCCAATGTTTATCTATAGTATAGGCATATATAAATATAGGTATAAACACACCCTGCAGACTCATTTCACTATGTAGACATAAACAGTGCTTGTATACACCATTACGTATTTCTAAACCAGAAGTTAAATACTGGATGAAAATATACAAACACATACACTTACGCACTACAAACGTTATGTCATCCAGAAAAAAAACTGACTAAAATTCTAAGACTGGTCTCACAAAGAGACAGTGTCCAATGCACTCCTTTGGTGACAAGTAAGACCAGAGCGAAATAGTACCAAGTATAGGTCAGTACAAAGATAAAGGAGCAAAATGCCTTCCTGGTAAGTTTGAGATTTTTGTTTAGACATAGGTGACTACCAAATCAATGGAGACACTCTGAGTATGTTAGAACTTAAGCAGATGGTATTTTGTCTATAGGACAGATATAGACATTATTAAGTATGTAGCCTGAACTGAGCATGTTATTTTGTCTTCAAATAACCAGCTTAAAATCTTCTGTTTCTTCTATTTGGTCTTCAAATAGCACAGCTTAAAACTCTACCTTTTATTAAACCTGGGAACCACAAATTCTAAAAACAGTAAAGGAAAACTCTAATTTTTTTGGTGCTTGGGAAAAGCCTTAAAAGGAAGGGTATTTTACCCTGTGTTGCAGATATGGGTGTGCAAGGGGGATGTGGCTTGATAAAATAGAGTTCCAGGAAGTGAGTTAAAGTGATAATGATGAAGAGCGTTTTAACAGATGTGAAAGCCTGTGACTTTGTTTTGGTCCTTTTGAACTAGTTTCAACCACTACATCTCAAAGCATGGCTTGAAAACAGTGGTTTAAAACAAAATAAAAGGGTAGTTTATCTGCAGTTTGAAACACAGTCCCTGACAATGGAAAATAACCTTAACTCGTTCTAATAACCCTTATCTGTTCCCCTCATAGACTCAAGGCTTCCTCTTCTACTACTGCTGTGTTTTCAGTCTAGGCTGGGAAAAACAGTTGTCACAGAAGTGACTTGCTGGAAATTTTACTGCTACATTTCAGTTTCTGGAAAGTCACTCCATCAGGATGCAATTACTCAATATAGGTAACAGTAGTTAACATTTTCCTTTGTTTTCCAGAACTTCCAGGATTCTGCTTCATGACTAAATGCAGTGCACTTAAATAACTACACATAGGTTTCTAGATCACGGCTGATAATGGAGAAAATAGAAAATTTAGCTTAACTTTTCGCTTTATTCAGGTGTCTGACTGAAAGGTGATCTGCTGTTTCGAGAGCATTGCAGGTGTTTTTGATTTAAACAAGAAACACCAACTGCTAGTATTATGTCATAGTGGAAATCATGAGAATACGTTCACAGTGTGCTGCACAATTCGCAGAGAAGGAAATGTATAAACTAAAGCCAGAACTTCAGATGCTGCTGTCCACAAAAAACAACTCTTACTTAAAACGACATCTGATTGGACGATTTGAAGGATTAGTCTTGTGCCCTTATTGCAAGCAGTTCAACTCTGCCTGACATGCATCTGACAGGGTTGCAGGTTGTAGACTTCATTCTATCATTCTTTTGACTGCAGAAGTAAGAACATGTTATTCTTCCAGGAATTAACAAACACTTATTTCTTCCCCAAAAGACTTGAATGAGAAAGGCAAATCTCCTCCTCATTCCAAGAAAATCAAGTGTCTGCTGAAAAATGTGTTATAGTAGTATTGGCATAACACCATGCTGCTTTTATTGTCAAGTTTATTGAGAAAAACAATATTTACTAACTTTGCTTGAGAAATGAATTTTTTCTCTGCTCAGTGCTGACTTAAAGTCATTGGAGTATCTGTTCAAGGAGAAGTCACCAGAAAACAGGTTGAAACTTTGCAACTTCTGGTCTTCTACTCCAGTAGAAAAATATAACTGGGAAATTACCTGAACTATCATCAAATTACATGATCTATCAATAAATCAGCAGCTCACCAATTCATTATCAAATGAATGGACAGAACTTTATGGGACAAGTGTGAGAAAAATCTCTCTGGACACCTGCAGCAGACCCAACTCTGAACATCAACATGATGACTGCTCTTCATTACATGTAGATCAAAAATTATACACCAACATTATCCTCAAGCAAGAATGCCTTAGTACAACACATTCAAGGACACTTTTAGCCACACAGAAAATATGATTTTGCCATTATCAGTAAAGCCCACAAAGGTTGTGCTGACCTAAAGTCTCAGGACTTGTCTAGACTTGTATTGTCTTAACTTGATTTTATGATAATAACAACTACCTAATGCTTAGATCTTATGGCTATCATTTATTTTCATTTTAGTTTAACCTAATGCAGTTTTGTTTTGTAACATCTATGGTTAATTAATAGACAGTAATAAGTATTTATTCTGTTTTGAGTGATCTATGCATTCAGCTTCTGCAGAGTCATGTGCAAGACATACGGTTGAGCATTTTGATGGAGAAGAGCTGGTCCTTTTGACTGACAAGAGTTGGACATAAACATTGCCATTCTTGGTGCTTTTTGTCAATTTCCTGGCACTGCTTCTCTACTGTGATGGTTTTCAAGAAGTTGTAGACCATGATTCTACTTGCCAACTAATGAACAGTGACCATAAAATTCTTTTGATATTGCTTCAATTTGGGGAAGTATTTAAGTGTTTCACCTCAGTCCAGCCATTGTGTGGAATGCAATCAGTTCTGATATAAAATCCATTTTTCACCACATATCACAATGTGAAGGAAGTGCAGAACAGACTGCAAAATCACGATCTTTTACATTTTTGTTTACCTCATGTAGCACAAATTTGTTGAGCTTTTTTGATTTTTCAGTTTGGTACGAATGTCAAGCAACTGTTGAATGGTCAACATTTTGTTCTTCTGCAACATCTTGAATTGTTTTATGTATCCTTACTGCTGTATGTATTACCATGTTCCAACTCAAAACAGTGGCCGCAGAGACCAATATGGAGGAAAAATAATTAAGAAGATCCTTTGCTCTAGTGTATATTGACCTGAAGAAAAAACAAACAAACAAGCATACAGCATGCATTTATCCAAAACTATAGCCCATACAGGCTAAAGATAACCTCAACCAGAAGCAAGACAGAAAATGGTTGTGTAGAACTGCTCTCTTCTATAACTTTTAATGCATGTTGATTTCAGTTTTTTCTTTGGGGTCTTTGCTGTGTCACTTGTGCTGGCGAATGAAATATACCTTTTCTAATCACAGCTTGAACAATGAATAAATATCTGGCCACCATATATACACCCTTGAGGGTAGATATATAAAGAAACATCATGCTTGAAATGTCATCTTGCCTTTTCAGAGCATAAGAAATTGCAGTCCAATTTATGGTTGCTACAGATAGAGACTGTGAGAATAGAAGTATAGCTTAAAGGAGTTAAAGAAACCAGTCTGTTCAAGAAGGTCTTCACCTAGTGGCTAACTGTGGGTAGCTGGTAACAGTGGGATTCTTCCAACAGGAAGGAAAAATTTAGACTGAAATGAAATAAATATGAAAGCACTGTCCCTACGAAGCTATGCTGGTATTACTCTGAGTTGGAGTCAGAGTTCTGTGTCAGTTTCAGACCTGTAGTCTGAAACTAAAACCAGAAAGGCAGGTCTATCTTACAAATGTGAAGATAAGTGATAATTAATTAATAAACAGTTCTGATGATTGTACCACAGATCAATTAAATATCAGTTTATTTGTGATACTGTTACTCTGCTGCATTTACTTAGATTGTCACAAAAAAAAAAAAATGACAGTCTTTCCATACTTGCCTTCAGGTAATTTAAGTGCTTTCAGAGTCATGTTGTCAGCCATGTCTACTGTAAAACAGATTTTAACCTCAGAAGAATTGTTGAATGAAACAAGATTTTCATTATAAATGGAAAATATTTTGCTTAGAAAAACAGAAATATATTTTGCACTGTGTTTAAAAGCACTATCTGAGCATTTCTATTAAATCTGTTCCTGTGTTCTTTGTTTTGAACCCTTTTGCCATACTTTCATTACAAAATACTCATGTATCTTCCTTTTTTTCCGTTTCTGTAGGTCATTTAGTAATATATACGATCACCCTTGAGAAATATCTGTTTGGATATTCTATAAAAGGCTTCTCTTTTTACTCTCTTTAAAAACTTTTTGAAGGACTTTTTAGAGGAGAGCAACTTAACAGAAAAGCAAGTGAAGCTACTTGACAATTATGTAAACCTGAAGCTGTGTCTTATAGAGTACTACATCTTGTGTGAATTTAAGGTGGTTGAACAGCTAAAGCCATAATAGCAGGATTTATGTATTTCTCCTAAGAAGACATCAAAGAGAACTATACCAAATTATTGGAGCTTCATTCATGAAGTAAGATTCTCTTTCTTCCTTTCTAGGTTATATTGTCTTGGCCTAGCAAACAAGACTACAAGGATGTTACTGTGTTCTATTCTTTTTTTTGGCCAGATACTCAAATTTTTATGTGGTATCTAGTTATCACCTACCTTGTTATTGTTAAACTCTCATGTTCTACTCTCTTTCATGTTTATGTTCTTATTTTTAAAATTCCCCAGTTTCCAAAATAGAAATAAAAGTTCCGACCTGTTTACTACAGATTTTTTTTCAATATTTTTGTTGATCTACTTTTCCAAAAAGAATTTATTTGTTTGTGCCTTTCTTCAGTGTCTCTGTACAGACATGACCAGAAAAAGAAAAATTTCATTTTTGAAAAATATTGATCTTTGAGATATATTGTTTGAATGCAAGAAAGAAACATTGCAAAAATACCCATTTTCCATGACAAAATGTAGAAGAGGATTAGCCCAAAATAGGCTACAACTCCTTTTCAAAATGACAACCCCAGGGATGAATCTGAGAGAGATTTAAACATGCATTTCCCACATGTCAAATTTCTCAACTCCTGGCTGATATGAGGATTATCACTGTTTACTTCCTTCTTCATCTTTAAAAACAAAGAAATAAACCCTCTAATACAGGAGGTTTATTCCAACAAATTATTTTTAAGGCCAAATCCCAAACCAAGTGAGTTAGTAGGAAGATTCCAGGTGACTTTAATGGGATTTGGCTTAGGTTCTTAGAAAAGAAGACAGTTTACTGGTATATATTTTTCTAGCTGCACTTGGTATAACACAACTCTGATCCTGACTGAGTATTGTGCATACTCCAGCAATGTAAGAAATTATTAGTAACGAAAATGCAGCTATAGACATGATACATAAAAGAAGTTTAAGCAAGAAAATTAGGTGTAAAAATACCAGAACTGAAAGATGTATGTGATGTCAAATAGAAAAAAAAGCATCCAGAAAGGTTAATGGTTTTGTTAAAATGCCAATCATAACTACGTTACTAAAATTGTATATAGGAAATCAGGTTGTTTTCTGTATTATTGATTCTGAGTTCCATACTTCAGTCTGAATGTTTTTGGCACATTCCTTATCTTGAACTGGTTATTATTATAAACTTGGTTGCAAGAAACTCAGACACAAAATATTTTTATTATTAGAAAGAAAATCATTACTCCTACTGTGGGAAAGATATCTAGAGCTAAGTATATATAAAAAACATTGGTAGAACTCAAACTGTGTAAGGCTAAGTGCAACCTGTGCTTTGGCTTAAAGCAAACTCTTTCCTAAATGTATTAAATATGTAACATGTACCCTCCTCATCCTAAGGAAGCCAAACACAGTACTGCTATCTTTTTAGTATATGCATAATGCCTCCGAAGTTATTCTGGTTCTTGAGTTAGTTATTCTAGCTATCAAGTTTCGATGTCGAAAGAAGCATATATGTTGCTGACACTCAGGACCACATTGGAGAATTCCTGTTAGTCAGAGAATTTCTTCTTTACTAAAACTGTACCAAGATACCTGATCTTAGGTTCAAATATAGTTGCAATATTTCTTACGGCATTAGTCTACTACTTTTCATGTAGATAGACATATCATCTTTCTTCTTTGCTTTATCTGCCCATTTTCTGGGGCATTAATTTTTTTTTTCATATTCTCTTTGTATGACATCCATCAATCGAGACCCCATCTAGAATCATCAAATAACACAAACATTGTTAAGAAGGTACCTTTGAAGTTTCCATGGTCCAACATCCCTATCAAAGTGAGAATATCATTAACACAACCTCAGGTTAGCCGACTTTCTCTAGATGACTTATAAAAGATGTTAAGAATGTAAATTCCACAGTTCCCCTGGCTATCTTGGGTGAGTGCTGCAATATTCTCTTACTGAGGGTAAGCCAGTTGACTGTTTGCCTATCCCAGCCTTCTTCATGGGTGTGATACTCAAATCTCATAATAATACAAAGAGCTAAATAGATACTGAAATGACACCAAAGTAATTTTAGAGACAATGAAGACAGGACTTTTCTTTACACAGCTGTGACAATACATTTCTGCCCCTACACTTTGAGTATTATAGGTAAACATACAGCATGGCCTAAAAGGATTAAAACTTCCACTTAAGGATTTCTGTCATGGGAATTACCTAGCATGTATGGTACACAATGTATGGTTACAGGAGATCAAGGCTTCTTCACTCTTATTTGGGAAAAGTCTATTTAAGTGTCTCACAAATTTATCATTAACTGACAATCTGCCATGTCAGATGTACAAGACAAATACTTTTCTGTCCATATTAAGACATAGTTCATGTCTAAGCAACAGTAAGTGTAAAAAGCAGCACAAAGTGAAAAAAGTCAACAGTTCACTATGAACTAATGATTATATTACTTTATTTTTTATGTGAATAAACTTTAAGATTTAGTGGCTCTTCACGCTTCAGTAGTATGGAAATGATGAAGTGACAGAAGAAACACTTTAACAGTTTTGTAACTTGTGTACTGATTTGTATAGGATAAGTTTATTCATTGCCACCAGAGATTTACTTCATCATAATACATTTTAAAAGTTCTTATAAGGCCAACCCTAGGATGGCGTTGATTTACATAGGAAAAAGTATGAGCAATGGCTTCTCTACTTACCAATACCCCATTATCCTGGTTTTAAACATCAGACATTATCATTGCTAGAGGTAGCCACTGCCTGAAAAACATGTTGGTAACTTTCAGAAACTGAAATTACTTAGAAGAAGTTTAACTGAAAAGCTCAAGAATTGGTTCTGCTTTAGCTCAATCTAAAGCAACTGGGTACTGATTCAGTAGTGTGAGAGGTTTCACCTACCAGCTAGGTATCCAGTTCTCACATAAGCCCCACAATTTAAGTTTGCCTCCACAGAAGACAATGGAATTTTTGAGGCATCAACAACCTCCCCACCCAAACCTTCTGGTCTGTCTGCCCCATTTAGACAGAAACCTTATCTGCAAAGGATGTCTTCTAAGACAGCATAACAGGATGTTTGGAACAGAATAGAATAGGCTATTTCAGTTGGAAGGGACATAAAATGATCATCTAACCCAACTGCCTGACCATCTCAGGGCTGACCAAGCTGTAGCACATTATTAAAAGCATTGTCCAAATGTCTTTTAAACACTGAAAATCTTGGGACAACAACCACTTCTCTAGGAAGCCTGTTCCAATATTGACCACTTTCTCATAATCTCACCATTTTCCCAAAGACTTACTTCCAAACGTTGTATAACTTTTAGAAAATTTGCCGCTTAGGTTTGGTTAGATAAAATTAATTTCTACCTTATTCAGGCAGCAAATACAACTTCTTAGAAACAGGGACTTAAGTAGCTTCAATCACATTAGTAATTAGGAAAGGACAGGCATGTTGGGTGGACTACAGGGACGAAGTGAGATCGTGCAGGGAAAAAATCAGGAGGGCCAAGGCCCAACTAGAATTAAAACTCGCTAAGTCTGTGAAAGACAACAAAAAGTCTTTCTACAAGTACATTAACAGGAAAAGGAGGACGAGGGAGAATATCCAGTCTCTAGTGGATGCAGAAGGAATAACAGTGACAGGGGATAAGGACAAGGCTGAGGTACTTAATGCCTTCTTCGCCTCAGTCTTTAATAGCAAAGAAAGTTGTTCCTTCTGTTTACAAATCCAAGAGTTAGAGGGGCAGATTGAGGCTCCCGTGATCCAAGAGGAGGCGGTTAGAGACTTGCTTGCCCAGCTAGACGTCCACAAGTCTATGGGGCCGGATGGGATCCACCCAAGAGTATTGAAGGAACTGGCGGATGTCCTTTCCAAACCCCTATCCATCATCTTCCAGAGGTCCTGGCTGACTGGGGAAGTTCCACTAGACTGGAGGCTGGCTGATGTTGTGCCCATATACAAGAAGGGTTGCAGAGAGGATCCGGGGAACTACAGGCCTGTCAGTCTCACCTCAGTGCCAGGGAAAGTCATGGAACAGGTAATCTTGAGTGCTATCATGAAGCACACGCAAGAGAACCGGGTGATCAGGCCCAGTCAACATGGGTTTACAAAAGGCAGATCTTGCCAAACTAACCTGATCACCTTCTATGACAAAATCACTCAACTACTGGATGGGGGAAAGGCTGTGGATGTAGTCTTCTTGGACTTCAGTAAAGCCTTTGACACAGTTTCTCACAGCATTCTGCTTCAGAAACTGTCAGCCTCTGGCCTGGACAGGCGCACACTCTCCTGGGTTGAAAACTGGTTGGATGGCCGGGCCCAGAGAGTGGTGGTCAATGGAGTTAACTCCAGCTGGAGGCCAGTTACAAGTGGAGTTCCTCAGGGCTCAGTACTGGGTCCAGCTCTGTTCAATGTCTTTATCAATGACCTGGATGAAGGCATTGAGTGCACCCTCAGCAAGTTTGCAGATGACACTAAGCTGGGAGGAAGTGTCGACCTGCTGGAGGGTAGGGAGGCTCTGCAAAGGGATCTGAACAGGCTGGACTGCTGGGCCGAGACCAATGGGATGAGGTTTAACAAGACCAAATGCCGGGTCCTGCACTTGGGGCACAACAACCCTATGCAGCGCTACAGACTGGGGGAAGAATGGCTGGAGAGCTGCACAGAAGAGAAGGACCTGGGGGTGCTGGTTGACAGCCGACTGAACATGAGCCAGCAGTGTGCCCAGGTGGCCAAGAAGGCCAATGGCATCTTGGCTTGTATCAGAAATGGGGTCACCAGCAGGTCCAGGGAGGTTATTCTCCCTCTGTACTCGGCACTGGTGAGACCGCACCTCGAATACTGTGTTCAGTTCTGGGCCCCTCACCACAAGAAGGATGTTGAGGCTCTGGAGCGTGTCCAGAGAAGAGCAACAAAGCTGGTGAGGGGGCTGGAGAACAAGTCTTATGAGGAGCGGCTGAGAGAGCTGGGGTTGTTTAGCCTTGAGAAGAGGAGGCTGAGGGGAGACCTTATTACTCTCTACAACTACCTGAAAGGAGGTTGTGGAGAGGAGGGAGCTGGCCTCTTCTCCCAAGTGACAGGGGACAGGACTAGAGGGAATGGCCTGAAGCTCCGTCAGGGGAGGTTCAGGTTGGATATCAGAAAAAAATTCTTCACAGTAAGAGTCATTGGGTACTGGAACAGGCTGCCCAGGGAGGTGGTCGAGTCGCCTTCCCTGGAGGTGTTTAAGGAACGGGTGGATGAAGTACTTAGGGACATGGTTTAGGGAGTGTTAGGAACGGTTGGACTCGATGATCCAATGGGTCCTTTCCAACCTTGTGTGATTCTGTGATTCTGTGATTCTGTAACCTATTGCAAGAAATCCTAAATCCTTTTGCTTGAAATATTTTCATAGATGTTTTTATGCAAAAGTATGAATAATTATGATTCAAACATATTAACAGAAATCATTTGTGTAGTTCTTCACTAATCCATAACTGAGATCACACTTAATGTTATAGTGAAAAGATGAAACAATGAGATTTGAGCAATTTTTTAACTTCAGATTCTTTCATGCTTATTAAAAAAAATCAATAAAAATGGTCAAAGAAACAAAGCCTACTTACCGTGGGAAAAAAATATAAAACTGAAAATCTTTTTATTGAAATATACTGTATACCCTTCTAGAGTGAAAATATATTTTATTTATTTGACCTGCTTTGGAAGATTCTTTTGATGGAGTGGGCAGAGAATTTGTTCAATTAATTTGGGTTTTTTTGAGTACTAGCACAACCGTAACAGAGACAAAGCAGCATGCCATGTTTTGATATTAAACCTCTTTTTGGAAATGTGGGAATACGTCTTGTTTGAAAAACGATGTTATAACTTGTGAATATAGGGGGTAGGCATTTGAGACTTAATAGGCTTTGTGAGTCAAAAATAGTGCTACAAGAAGAAAATAACAATAGTCAGAGTGAGAAAATAAATAAAGTTGGAGAAATTTACAGAAGGGGAAAAAGTAAGTTAATGAGGAAATTGCAATCAGTCTTCTCATCTTCAAGCAGAAATAATTAGCACAGCAAGCTACCATTCATCTGTTGATTAAAGGTATTTGCTTAATATATTTGAAATAATTATGCTCATTCATAAAACTCTGCCAGAATTTCTATTAGGAACTATGTCCCTCTGGGTTTTGTACCTTTAAATTTGTTCAGGAATGCATATGAAATTTCATTAGTTTGAATTATAACACCTTTAGTCAGATTTTATTAAAGTCGTGTGTGTGTGTCTAGTGATATGCGTAAAAAGCCCGAAACTCTTCTCTTGCATCCTTCGCACATTCTTAGTCCCCAGTGAAGCCAAAAGAAATTACAGAAGCACAAGAGAATGCAAGAGTGTTCACAAAAGACAACTGGGATTTACATATACACAGTTTATAAAATATCTGAGGTCTTCTGCGTATAATTGTTATTTATGAATTACTGATTATGAATTAATTTTTTACTGTGCTTGAAGATGCCAGCTTTTGATTTATAGAACCTAAATTATGATATTCACACTAACTTTTTCCACAGAAATATGATTGCCTTGTCTATGTAAAGTTGCCTTATAAGGATGCTTAAAATCAGCTAGGACTTCCTTTAATTCCCAGTGCTGACACTTGTTAATATTCCATTTCATGTTGTAAAAGCTATTAAGATCTTCCTGGATTGTTTTCAGAAGGGTTGGACATTCTTTTTAACTGCAGTTGGGATAATTTATTAATAGATAATATGTTAGAATTCCAGAACACTGAGCACAAGTAATAAATAAGATTTTCATTTACTTGCTAAGATATTGGAAAGAAAACCAAACAAATGGACAAGCAAACAAAAAGATAACACTTAAAGCTTATCTCTCCATTATTCCTCTTAATGTCTCTAATTGTTATTAGGACCATTAGTTTTCTTCCATTATTGATGATATCAACACTTCATGCTCAACGTTACAGTAATATTGTTCAATAGGATGCATGTTCAGAAATCCGAACTCATTGGCGTCATATATTAATCACATTATATTGTAGGAAATATGTATAATGATGATCTTGCAGTCTTACTCTGGCTGTAGTGAAAGACGTAAGGTCATTTTTGCTGCTTCTTGTCTGAAACAACTACAGACAGACTATATCTGTGTAACTTCAGGACTACGGGCAGTAAAAGCTACACATCATGTAGTGTACATTACATGGTGTGAGGATTTAAACATATCCTTGTATTAACTGAATCAACTATTCTGTCACAGTAGCTCAAGATCTTCAGTCATGTTTATGCTTAGTCACTTCCTACTTAGCATCTACAACTACTTCTTAGGTTCTACTAATATCCGTGTCTACATGCTTTGTAAGCCTCTAAGGACTCCATATCCATTCCATTTCAAATTTACATAACCTCACAGGGACCTGAACCTACCTTTCCCATATTTTGGATCAAGGTCCTGAATGCTTCAGTTATTGACACTTAGAAGTAGGTTTTTGCAACTGGTCCTGATTGACTACTTAAATATTTAAGTATTAATTGGCTTACTAAAAAAGCAGACTGCTAATCCAGAGAGATGAGAAACGGCAAATTGATGTGAAGGCTTTTCACTATGTGGTATCTGTGTGATAATGTATCCAAAGCGTACAATCCAACAGCTTATTCACCATGCTCAGGAGCAAGCTGTTTTACCTTCTTCTAGGAATTCGTTTATGGCTCAGTATCTAACACAGAAGAGGGTGACTTTCTGGACATAATAGGCAGCATCTGATGGGACAGCAATGGGAAAATTAATTCATCAACCTTCCTTATAATCTTAGTCCTGGCTAGGTCAACCGCTTTTCTGCTGAGCTGTTTTGAATGTAAGTTCTTAGGGGTTTCACACATTTCACCTTATATAAACACTCAGTCCCCAGTTCAGGACTAAGAAAAATGGTATTGGGTATTCAGTATCTGAGCATTTTTGATAACCTCTTCCTCTTTATATCAAATTTACTTGTGCCAGACCATGATTGCTATGTGTAAGCCCTAATGGTGTGCCATGGAGAAAAATGGTATTTTCTGGTTTTCTGGACAGAGATGTGCTAAAGAAGGATTTTGAATGGTGCAAGAAGGATTTGTCCTCATAGAACCATTACACTTCACTGAAGTCTCATGCCATTTAAAATTCCTGAGTGTCACTCATCTCTAGGGTAATTGCACTAAAATTAATGATCCTGCAGTGAGTATAGCTTCTTAGGTATTTTCGCCTTCTGAGTTTAATACTTTAAAAGTCACAGATATTCATTTGCCTTGATACTGAACAGGGTTTTTTTTGTGCTGGCAAATCTATCCTTCATTCATATAATACTGTAATATAAGCAATAAATTCCCAGGTGTACATTCAGCCAGTCGATAACAAGGATTAATAATCATACCGGTTTTAAGCCACCTCACAGACAAAGGTACTGGCATGTTATGAAAAATGTAATAACCTGGTTATAAATAAACATGTACTATTAAAAAAAACCCCAACAAACTAGAAGGTATGTGGCCATGTGAAAAATGTATTTTTCTTTAAAATGCCATAGCTTTAATGCAAAATGTATTTCAGATTATTTGAGAATTATGCCTAATTTCCTGTTCTGTTCCTCTTCCCCTGTGTTTCTATATGTGAGTCCAGATGCCATAGAGGTAGTAGAGTGCAAGAAAATAGAAATACAATTTACAAAAAGAAAATTAATTACATGAGTTAGTAATTTTAAATTAGGAATGCAAACATCACTGTCATGAAATATCCTTAACAGCATTTACCCTTCCCCATAATCTACAGTTATTGACCAGAATGTGCCAGAAAAACTAACAAATTTATTTAGAACCACAATCAGAACATCAATTTCTCACTGTTTTTCTTTGCAAATGGAGAGAGTATGAAAATTTTCTGTTACATGATGCTCACTGTTAACATTCAACAATTTTATTTTCATATACCATTCCATATACCATTTTATTTTCACTGATATTCCAACAACAATATAGACATTTCTGTTTCCAAATCCTGTCCTCATAAGTAGCTTCAAAGTGAAATTGCCTGCTGTCCCTGTAAATATTTCTTTCAACTAGCACCCGCAAGTTGCAAAGGTCTATGCAATCACCTGCCTAATCACAGTTGTTCAGGTTCATCCTGAGGTAGGTAAAATACAGCTGGTTTTATATTCTTATCATTTTTCTGTCCTTATGAGATAGAAACGAAACTATACGAATGCTGCTGAAGTCTGATCAATTTCATGTGAAGTTTTGGAAAACCATTTTCTTTTCTTTAATATAGTCATGTGGTTACAGTTATTCATGACATGAAGTAGCCCAGCACATTCATTTTATGGTACAATGACAGAGCTGCATTTAAATTTAAGAGAAAAGAATGCTGACACTACTCTAAGTCAGAAGAATCTTTGCTCTTGCTCAAGCATGATCATAGCTTTACTCTAATATGTTTAACATCTTACCTTGGCCCTAAATAAACTTTCCTCTCCTCCAAAGCCAAAGAAAAGGAAGAGGCTGATTTTTTTTTCCATCGTTGCCTATAGTATCCATACCATACCTATGAAACAAACCAGCTGCGTGCTAGTCATACAGCTGCATGTACCCCAAAAATACTTTTGCAGCCTTAAAAGGCTCACATATTCAATGATTATAATGGTAATTGTCTTCTTTAAATGGAAGTTAAGTACTGCTATTCATAGTGCTCTGAGGATGTACTATATTGTTTATTCAGGATCTTATGCAATAACTGTTCTCACTCGCACTCATTCTTGATCCTTTTTCTCCATGTTAGTCTGTACATGTTTATTTCTAACTGGCTATAGCTAACTTCCTGTGAGATATCTTCCCTTTCTGTTCTTTGATGGTTTATTGTGGGGCCTATTCAGGTAGCCTATATGATGTTATGGATAAAAAAATATGCATTTCTTTTTAAGAATGTGTAAGATTACAATCTTTCTTAACATGGATGACTCAAATTCCACTCTTTCTTGAACTATAATGCTAGTTATAAAGACAATACGATGAGAAATCCTTTGGTCTTTGTTCTTTTCTTCATAAAATCATGAAAGGGTTTGGGTTAGAAGGGAACTTAAAGATCATCTAATTCCATCCCCCCTGCCGTGGTAGGGAGACCTTCCACTAGATCAGGTTGCTTAAAGCCCTATCCAACCTGGCCTTGAACATCTCCACGGATGGGGCCTCTATGACTTCTCTGGGGAACCTATTCCAGTGCCTCACTGCTGTCATACGAATTTCTTCCTAATGTCTACTCTAAATCTAGCCTCTATTCTTTCTTTTTCCAAAAGTAAAATAGCATTTCAACAGCAGATGTACTTAGCAGTTTCTGTCAAAAAAGCCAAATGTTTTATATGTTTAGAGATAAGCAGTCACCTAAGCCTTCATCAATAAAGAAAAGCAATTGAGCATGTTATTGAATGTGATCAGACTGACATTCCTAAGAAGGATAGTTTCTCTTGTAAGAGTCTCACACTTATTTCTAACTAGCCCACTTAAGTTTGCTTTGTGGTCCCAGCTGCTGTGCACACAAAGATTATGCCTATATATAAGAATAAGTTCACTTGTATTTACTTTATCAAACATGTTCCATCTTTAATACACAAGAGAACAGAAACTAGGTTGAGGGACTGCTTGCTCTGGAAAAGTTGGGAAACTATGGCTGTTCCTCTTCAAATGGAATGTCAGGGATGTGAAGTTCTCAGTTCCAAAGTCACTAAGTTTAAAGGGAGGTTCAGTCTACCCCACAACTCACTGTACAGGGCACATTTCTCAAAATGAAAACGTCTAGCATCCTATTTGGTTACTATGTGTGAAGACTAATGTCTTTACCTGTATTTTGTGTCTTAAATGCAAGGCCTTGTGTTTGTGGTTCCTGATTAACAATGAGAGGAGGAGGTGTAAATGTGAGCACTACTCCATGCACAGCTCCTGTGAGTTGGCTCCACACTGAACTGTCCCAGGCAATCTGCTGCGGAGGAAAGGGAGGTGGGGCAGCAGGCGCTGCCCTCTTCACACACACACACAGACACCCAACCGAACATGTGCACCCAAAGGGTTCACGCAGAAGTTATAGTGACAAGGGACTATTGAGCATTCAGTGACCCTGGAGCTCTCAGCCCCAATTCCAGAACCTTCCGGTAGGATGGAAGTTCTGTGCATGAACGCCAGAACTTTCTGAAAGAACTTCTGTGTGTGGTAATTTGTTTAGCAACTCTGGCTGTGTTCAAAGCTTCAGATTGTGATCTGAGCAGACTGGGATTTGTTTTGCAATTTTGAGAAGTTGTGACTCGAAATGCCGCTGAATATCGTGTTCTGTGATTTTAGCCGTGTCCAAAACAAATGCTGTGTTTGAATTTGCTCTGGGAAATCTGTCAGTGCCCAATTTGCTGCACAGATATTCAAAGAACCCTTTTACCTTCCCAGTTCAACTATGCAGGTCAGGGTGGGCCCCAGCATTATTGATGTCAGGAGTGGACCTTAACATTATGTTATTCCAAAATGACAAACAGCACCATTAGAAAATACTGAAATAAGTGGGTAACTAGTCTAATCTCTCCTTCCCAAACAGATGATTTAGAAGCATTTGAGTTTCCTCCATGGCAAAGAACCAGTTTTATCATACTCCATCTTTGCTATTTAGAACAGATTGTCTTAGACTTTCCATTGCTGAGCATGCTGACCATGGTGAATTTCGGTTATACGTGCTTCTGGTTCCCTATGAGTTGTGTAGGAAGCACATGGAAAATAGATTAAGTTTTAGTCCATGGATAAATAAACCATGCAAAACTTGTTCTGATATGAAATGGTAAATATATTTGTAATTTCTTTGAACATGCTGAATAATTAATTCCAATTCTGTGAAATTGTTGTGGTTGTGGAAATTGTCAACATTAGAAAACCTCACATTTCTCAATACTTTTTTAATAACAATAACAACTCTGTATGACTTAGTAGCAGAGTATTAGTGTTTTATGTTGTATTGAAGAACAGTACATTTTCATGTAGTTTCCTTAATAACAGAGTATAAGATAGGCTTAAATAATTTGAATTTCACTGCAGTCAATATTATGGATATTTAACATTGCATCAAGGAATAGATTCAAGAGAAGCACTAGATTATTTTACCCACTAAATGGACTGTGCAGTAATAAAGAGGTGTCATTTCTCTTAAGTGATGGGTGTCTGAAATAAATAGTTGTCTATTTATTTTAAAAAGGCATCTAAGTTTCTTTCAGGAAATGTAAGCCTCTAGACATCTGCCATCATGTGCATTCAGACTGCCAACATATTGGCAGAGCAGAGCATCAAGGGCAAATACTAAGCAAATTTGAAGCTGTAACTTTGGCTCTCTTGTACTCTAGAATTTATTTTATGGAAATCTTCTGTTTTGCTTCTGTATCTTTTGGAACAACTATTTTAGGAAACCTCTTAATTAGTATTGTGTTTATTGAACATGTATTACTTGTATTTATTTGAGATAAAAAAAGTTTGCATGGACTTCAGGCAGAATCAATTATTTGCAGTCATCTATTCACTAGTTGGTTACGTTTTATTTAAGTATCTAATTTTTTCTACAACTGAAATATATATATTCTTTCTAGTTTTGTTTTAACTTTTTCAATGAATCACAATATCTCTAAAATCTGTGTCTCTTTTTTTTTAAACCACAGTATTTTCTTCTTTCTATTGTATTCTTGCAACTGAATTGGTCTTTGAACCTGTGTAAATGCCTTTTATTGCTTTATCAGAAGAAAAGTCCTTCTATGCGATAATCAAATTTAAAAAAAAAACAACATTAAAAATGTTTTGGAAGTTACTTTCATTACATTTATGAATGCAAAGAAAGTAATTGTTCTATCTGCAATCTCACACCTCCTATCGCACTGTTTAGAATGGGGTTTCAGCAATAGGATTTATAGTGATGTTAGTCACGGAGCTACTGTTATTCACACCACCATCAGCTCAGTTTTACTTTACTATTTGGATTCTAACAGAATCTGGCATTATTGAAGACTTTTTTAGCTGTCAAAATCATTACTCTACATTTTCAGCCTGAGGTAAATTAAGTAGTTACAGTTGTGCATAGTTGTTATTATGATAAAGTTATAATTCTTTCTACTGGTGAACACCATGTTTTTTATATATATATATATATATATGAAAATAGATATCAAAAGAAGAAAAAAAGGATAGTGCTTGCTATCTTAAACTTTCTTAGTGTGTTAGCTCAAGATTTTCCTGCATGCATAGTACTTATAGAAAAGGCAGATTAATTGCCAGTGCTAAACATCGGTGAAGCAGGAAAGGGAATCTTCTTTGTTACACCATGTTTCAAAGTGATTGTTCCAAGAATGAGGGTCAGTTCCGAAATAACTCTCCATCTGGATTTCTTAGTATGATGCAAAGGAAAAAAAACCCTTAAAAAATGAACTTCCTTTTTCTCAAGTTACACTAATCTACATATTTTTGGAAGGCTTAAATATTGAGGAAAGTAGGCTTGTTATGATTTTTCTTAGTCCTGATTTCTACCCTCCATAAATATATTAGTCTTTTTAATGATTTCTTTACCAAATAATTTTTATTGCCTCTTGAAATTTCCCCATTATTGAACTAATTACCTTTTTATTATTATTTTTCAGAAGCATTTAGCCTGCACTTATCTAAGTAGGAAAGATTTTTTTAAATATTTCAAATGAAAATATTTTGCCTTGGTGTTTCCCTTTGGTTTTTTTTTCAAAAACCTATAGGTGTTAAAGAATAAAGCAAGGAAATAGAATATAGAGAACACATGGCAGAGAACAATGAATAAAAAATGGCTGATTCTGATATCCAAATTACTAGAAACTAGTCATTAATGACCATGTCACACCAAGATCTCAACCATCAGTCCTGCAGCACAGGTACAGAAGCATGTTCATACAAACTATAAAATCTATATCAGTTTGAGAGTATTTCTGAATAACATGCTCAGGGAATGACCTCAGTTGGAAGGGATCCACAAGTATCATCTAGTCCAACTCCTATCCTTGTATAATGCCTACAACCCTTTTTGATTTTTAATTGCTGTTTGTTCTATAGGTAGCCATCATAAAGCTTACAAAGACCCAGGCTGAGATGAGACTAAATTCAAATTCTAACCTCTTATCTATCCTCTTTTAGTCATCTAAATCTTATTGATTTAACTAGGAGCAGCACTTGTTCATGTGCATGAATATCTGTGAGGATTAATAAAAATGAACAAAATATTCATGTGACAGGATTTCACGTATTTTCCCCTGAAGATTTTTCAGTGGGCTTTACTGAACTTAATGGAATTTTGACCTCTGTAATTATTACAGCTAATAAGAAAACAGTAGGGAGTTTCATTGGGCAGTGGTTGCCACTACAGTGTATTTCTATGGGAATGCTTTAAGAAGTGCTGTCAGTTGAACTTAATAATCATTCTAAGCCACCATGTTCACTAAAGATACAAAAAGCTTGACCTTGAATCAAGAAAAAGGAGCATCACAAAACATCAAGTTTTTGTAGAGATAATGTGGAATTCACAGTACTGCATATTGCAGCTTCAGTTCTTCAATGATTAAGAAGTTTGGTTTTCAGTCAGCTGTCTCCTGTTGTAATGTTTTCTGGTTTTAGTTACTAATCTATTACTACTATATTTATAAAGAAAGAAAATGACGTGCACTTACCAAAATTTTTAATTGAAAAATACTTCAGTCTATGGAAGAGAATATTTCAAGTAGTTAATTTTAACCTTTTTATCAGAGTACTTACAGCTAACTCTTGCTTTTTCTATATCGATTATCTAATCTGGTGGGTTTGATTGTCTCTCAGTTTATGGGAAAGATATCTGCTAGTCTCTTTCCTCATTTTATGTACATTCTTGGCTGTCTTTCATGTATCTTAGCCCTCAGAAGTCTGGTTACATTTATAAACATGTTCATTTTCCTTTATGACATGTATCTTACTTTGAGATACATGAGAAAAATCTGGGTGTCAGGTAGGGCAAGGGGCAGTTTGTTAGGAGAGTCTGAAATAAGCTTGATCCCTTTCTCAATTATTGTTTTACATTTCTTTTCTGTGAGTGACCTTAGGATAGTTCTGAGTTTCCACGCTCACTGATGGTTACATGCATGTATGCTGAGCTTATAACAACCATGGACAAAACTGCTGTGCTGATCAACGAAGTATGTTATTTTAATTAGCTGTATCATTGTCCTTTAAACTTCAATATACAGTAGGGTTGGTTTTACATTTTTCTGATTTCTATGGGAAAAAAAAGAGACAGGTTTTACTTGCTTTGTGAAATAAAGAAGCCACATATAACGAAAAATTGCATTCACAATTAAAGATATCTCTTCATGTCTACACATGCCTTAAGTCACTCTACTGGCCAAAATGTCATTTTGGTTTTCAACTCTCTTGCTGTAGAAGATAAGCATGATTAAACCTTCTCTGAAAAACTTATTATTTCCAGATGTACCAAGAACACAAAAATCGAACAGCACAGCTATCAGTCAAATGAAATTCTGTTTGTTTAGTGTTCAACCAAGAGCTGGACTGGCTCCACTGCATCCTTGAGAAAGATACAAGAAAGGTTTTCTGCATGAATCAAATAAGCTGTGCTCAATTCAATATTTACAATGTGCAATTGTATGAGCAAAATCTGATTGAAATTATTTTAGGGTTATTATCTTTCCTTGGAGCTCTTTCAGAGTTAGATGTAAGGATTACATTATGCTGTTTGGGTCCTGAGCTTACTGCTGGGGGGCAGAAGGAGTGGGCTGCTCTACTGAGGAAAGCAACAATTTGGAAGATGCAAGGGGGGTGCAGGGCTGGCAGGATATCGCTTGACCATGTCCAACAAGGAAAGCGGAGCAGGACGAGTGATGGTGATGTCGACCAGTTTCAGATGCAGACCAGGGAGAGCCAGATGAGTCTGTAGAGGTGAGTCATGTCCGAGATAAAGATGGAAAGTCAAGACCATGAAGTATAGTTAGGAACAGCCAAACATAAAGTCCTTCCTGGACTTTGCCACGGAACCGCTATGCCTGACCTACCTAGCTCATCCCTCAGTTCCTGGCTCACCTCCCTCTTTGTAAAGTGGCCTATACCTGTTGCTGCCTGACAGAAATTTCATTTCAGAAAACATCTCCTGCTGGTTTTGTTCATTATAGAGTAGTACTCTTTCAAGGAATCAACATCCAAAAAAGAAATTAGATCCTAGGACAATCAGACTTGGAGTAGAAAGATGTTAGGTTTTTTTCCTTACAAATGTAGCCTTATGCCAAGTGACAGTCTTCGTCCTGCAGAATTTCTCTCCATCCAACTTCTGACCAATGAATATTTAATCAGCTGTCTGTGAACCACTGAATGTTTAATTTAATTTTAGTATACACATTTCACATGTGACTGCTGAAAGTTTAGTACAGGAATAGCCCTAACAGGAATAGCAACTTTGGCTTTTGAATTCTTGAGGTGAGTGCTTTAACCTCAAGGTAACCCCATGATAGGAGCATTTTGTGGGCTGCTGGATGGCACAAGTTTGAATTTCCTCAGGAAGGAAAGGGAATTAAAATCATATAAATCAATTCCTGAGTGGGTACTCTAGCCTAGGCTGTTACATAAAATGGAGTTGCTATCACCACTTCTGGAGATGTTTTAAAAGAATTTTCTGTCCACACTTACAGTTTGGGAAAAGGCTAATCCTGTCATGTACTCTGACAGTTTTAAGAATATCCATGAACCGGGGATCCTGAGAGGTGTTTGGTAGAGGGAAACCAAGTTTTTGGTTTTAGATGTACAGGCAATTGCATTACTGCTTGATAAAGTGCTTCTTGGAGAAGCATAAATCAGAGTAAAAGATTTTTAGGGATAAGGAAAGAGCATAACCGAAGGAAACAAAGATCTGAAGGAACAGTGTCTGCCTAGCTTAATTTTTATTTTTTGCTTCAGACTCTCTGATGGTTCACGTGACTGTCCTTTCTTCTCTTCTTTCCTCTGCCCCGTGCCGCTGTTAAGAAAAGGAAAGACGTTACATGTAATAACCAGGGTCTGGTCTACACAGTCTCTCCTATCCTAAATGGTTGACAAAATTTATTCTCCAATCCAATGTGGTTCCCATGACACAGAAGAGCTACTGCATTTAGTTGTCATGGGCAGGAAAGAAGCTTTAAAATGCTTGATCTGTTCCTACTCTGAGTATTGTAAGATCTTAGATGTGATAGGCATTTTCTTTAAAAGTAGTACTGTTTCACACATCTTTTTTTTTCAACTTTTATGCTATAGCCAGTAGATTTGTTTTGAAGGCTTTTCTCAAAAGTACCAGAAAGATTTGACTAACTGATGACCTCTGCATTGGTCTTTGGGCAAAATTACAAAGGAAAAAGGAAATCCCCGACTTTCAGGTGTATTCATATTTCTTCCATCTTGTCTTCTTCTCTCGGATGGTGTTATCAGGTGGGAATGCAGAACACAGCTTAATATCCTTATTATCCCTTAGGAAGATGATGAATCGTAGCTTCCATAACCTTTATCAGTTTATACTCTCAAGGAAACAGCATGCTAATTTTGGATTAGTTATCTTGATTAGAATTTTTTTTTAATTAAGAGATGTTCATTAAATTAAACTGCATATAAAGTCCAAAAAGAAAAATGTTTTCAGCCTCCTTGTTCTAGTTTTTAAAAACAATGAAAGACATAAACAAACTGTTACTTGTCTCCTGATATATTTTGGTGTATGAATTTCTTTCACTCTTTTTTCACTCTGACTGTAACACCAATTTATGATCTCATAAGAGTTTCATTTCTTCCACCTGCACTTAAAGAAAGTTTTTAAATTCAGTACTTTCACTAACTGATATATTCATTCTCTTTCCTAGCAATATTTCATTTTAAAAGGACAATATAGTACAATCCTCCTCTTAATATTCTGTAAAAAATAAATCTGTAAAATAAATAAAACCATAACATATGTATGGGTAGCCAGAGATTATTGTATAATTGTCTTTACTGGATTTTAGAAATACTTATATTTCTAAATATGATGCTGAGAAAAACATCCTATGTTCAATTTTTTACTGATGAAATGTTCATTTTCATTAACTTTTACTTAATCTTTTGTTCAACAACAGACAATGAAAGTGTTGAAGAGAATTAGACCTTACTTTGCAAATCAAAATGTAATTGGATAGACTAGGTTTTTTTCCACAGTCTAGAAATCTGTCTTGTTTTATCACTCTGTATTTTGTTTGATATTATATTGTTTGATATTATATAAAATCTCAAAGATATGGATGTTATTATTTTTTTATAAATCATAAAGCATATGTGAGGAATCTGTAATGACAATGCAAGGATGAAGAAAAACTATACATTCTATCATGTCAATTACTTTGAGTTGATTGGGCAGAAATATTGCCTTCTCACATGTAAATCCAATCATAGATATAACTTTTTAACTACATGAATAAAGAAATATTCTTCATACAGATGTGGAACCAAGTGATCCAGAAGAAAAAAAAATATAAAAAAATAGAGAATACTCTTTGTGAGTATACACACACACAAGTCTATGCTTAAAGGAAATTTTGAGGTTAAAAGTCAAGTACACTAAAGTTAAGAAAAGTCAAACGTGCATTTACATGTGATGCCTTGCAGACTACAAACAAGTCAATTCTTATCTTCTTTTTACTAAAATAGACTGAGCTCTCTTGGTCACATAATATTCATCATATTTATCACCTTAATGCTTCTCAGAGATTCTCTTTTTTCCCCCACTGTTACCGTAGCTTCTTTCTCAAATTGAGTTGGCCAAAATATTGCAATGTTATGCACTTAGTCCTCCTTATTTAAGAATATCTTGTTTAAATGTTCTGTGGTTGCATTAGCCCTTTCAGGTTTATACTTAAATTGTAGTTTACACTAGCGCAGTATAAATTTTACCTGCTGCCAAAGAAGGTCTTCCTAGACATTTCTCCTGACATAATCTTATTTTTGTTGCCACAAATATTAATGCAGCTATGTTATGAATTTTGTCAGCAAAAATTCCTGGTAAAATCAAAGAAATTGTTCTAAAGTCCACAACTGGCTTAAAGGGTATGTTTCCTAGAAAATCTGCTGTGTAGTTCTGTAGATCCTTGCTTAGTTAGAAGAGTAGATAAATATAGGCAGCAAATCAGTGGCAGAAAGGAAGGCTGAAGCATTTTTTTTGAAAACAGCATTAGCTTGTGTTGACTTGAACTGATTTTATGTTTTGAAGATGTCTGAAATAGTATTGGTAACTGGCTTCCTCCTTTCTTCCCTGAGTTCTGCTACTTGGCTGATTCTTCAGTGGGATTTTCAGGTCACTAAAACAGTCAAAACCATTCTAAGGGTGTCAGGTTATTTTTGTGCTCACTTACGACATGACGTTACTAAGCAGACAACAGTCCTGGCAGTGCAAAGGAAGAGGCAGGGCTGTGCAAATGCGGGCACAGGCTCCTCGAGCTTCTTCTAGTCACCCAGGCATTTCCACGAGTGCCTTCACAGGAACCCTCACCCTTGCTGCTGTGCAGCTGGTTAGCATACACGACTATTGTTCATAACCCAGCACTCAGAGAGGTTTTCCATAGTTATTACTTCTCAAAATAAAGCATGCTTATCCCAGAATATGTCATAATCCTTCTCATGGACTAGGAATACAGTACAAGCACAAGTATCTGTGTAGCTACAATGTTGTTTATCTCAACAAAGGCATCTTCATTTAAGGAAAAGAAAAATTTGACATTTCCCTGCTTTCAGGTTACTGACACTATATGTCAGTAGGGAGTGTCCTCCTAATGATTTATCCCCTCCTGCAATTTTGTGAGTAAGACTTTTTATAGTACTGTCGACTTTCTGAAAAAAATATTACCAGCAGTGTAGACACAAGAACTGATACTTTAGTGACAGTAGTGGAAACACAAATGAGCATTTTCTGTCCAAAAGGAAGCTTGGAGTAAAGCTTACCTGGCAAGTCCCAACAGTCCACTGGAATACGTAAATGCTAAAATATTTCCTGCACCTGGGTAGGGGCAATTCCAGGCACAAATACAGGCTGGGTGGAGAGTGGATTCAAAGTAGCCTTGAAGAGAAGGACTTGAGGATCCTGGTGGATGAGAAGCTCAACGTGAGCCAGTGAAGTGTGCTTTCAACCCAGAAAGCCAACTGTGACCTGGGCTGCATCAGATGGAGCATGATCAGCAGGCTGAGGGAGGTGAATCTGCCCCTCTGCTTTTTCTGATTCTGAGGTTAATGAAGATAATCAAAGGGCTGGAGCACCTCCCATATGAGGACGGGCTGAGAGTGTTGGGGTTGTTTAGTCTAGAGTAGATGAGGTTCTGAGATGACCTTATACCAGCCTTCCAGTTCTTAAAGCAGACTTATTGCAAAGATGGGGAGGGGCTCTTTATCAGGGAGTGTAGTGATCATAGAATCATAGATTCACAGAATCACCAGGTTGGAAAGGACCCACTGGATCATCGAGTCCAACCATTCCTAATACTCCCTAAACCATGCCCATTACCAATGGGTAATGGTTTTCAGATGAAAAAGTGGAGATTTAGATTAGACATTAGGAAGAAATGTTTTACTGTGAGGGTGGTGAGGCACTAGAACAGGTTGCCCAAAGAAGTCAAGGAAGTCTCATCTCTGGAGGTGTGCTAGGCCAAGTTAGATGGGTCTTTGAGCAACCTGATCTAGTGAAAGCTGTCCCTGCCTACGACAGAGCAGTTGGAACTAGATGATCTTTAAGGCCCTTTCCAACCCAAATCATTCTATGATTCTGTGATTCCCCACAAAACATATCTCTATTTTAAAACCGGTCTGCTCTAAACCTTCCTGGTGTTTTTGCTCTTTGGTCATCTTGTCCAGGTCTTCAGCTCAGAGGTAAGCATCTTAGCAAAGCGTTCCAAGTATTGGTAATTGATGGCTGTTGCAGTCAGAAGACATTTTGGAGGGTGACATTTCATCATAAAACATCTCAAACTACTGAAATCCACCATGGGAAAGAGTTTGTTTTCTCTTCTAAGATTCAATTTTGAGATTTCTCAGTTGGTTAATTAATATGTTCTATGTCTACTTCTATCAAAACAGATATCATGACAATTCTGCTCAGAGCAATTTTATTTCCCTTTTCAGGAAAATATCTACAGCTACCACTGTTAACATTATTTTCTTATACAACACTTGGTTTGTTTGAGGGGTTTTATTGTTTTGTTTTGTTTTTTATTTTATTTTATTTTGTGGCATAGTTTTTATATAAACCTTCTGAGTAAATTGAAGAATTACTGTTAGACAGAAATTTCTACAATATCAGTATTCCTCATCTTGTGATAAAACACATGCTTTTCACATTAAAAATCACTTATTTCTTACTCAGATGGAATAGACTGGAGAAAGGATATTTACACAAGAGTGGAAAATGTCAGGCATCTCTGTATTTTCTCTATGACAGTTCTGTCTACCTGCTCATGTCATGCTCATATGATACAAATAATATTTATTAGGCTTTCTGAATCAGAGGAAGCACCATCTGTCTTGTTAAATATAGCTTTCTTGGAAAGAATATGCAGTGAATAATTTGTGGAGATTTTATTCTTCATGAGTTAGCAAAACAAGGAACGTTGTTTTCTTCTCGCAATTTATAACAAGAACAAAAAGCCCAAACTGTTGAAAAAAGACTTCAATGTTTTTAAATGTACTACTTCAGCGGTTTCTAGGGAGTTAAAGTGTGAAAAAATTCAGTAATTTCAGTTCACAGTATTTATTGTGGCACAATAACACCAACATCGAATGAATTTGGTCGGACAGACAAAGGAAATAAATTGCTGAATGCAAGTAGAAATGTGACATAGTGTTTAGAATAAGAAGCAAAGAAATTTCAGTGAGATTGTGAACATAGTGATTTCATTTGTGACACCTTTTAACTTCAGAATAAATTATAGCATACTAGTAATTATGCACTAGTTACGAGATTCATTTCTTTTTCCAAGATTCAGTGCCTTGGGCTTGTCATGCATCAAACTATATCATGTCCGTGCATAGTCGATGTGGAGAATCTTTTGCACAATAGACACGCATCTTTAATATACATTTCATTGATCTAATACTAAAAGAGAATTAGTGAATTTAAAGACACATTGTCAACCCTTCACTTTTCAATTTAAATCTTCCTTTACTGGCACAAATAGCAATTCAGTATAACATTTAAATAAAAAGTTATATTTGAATTGCATTTCTCAAGTCATGGTTTTTCACTTTTCTTTCTTCACTTATTAAAAATGACAAGTGTAATTTGAATGCAGAACCAATAAAGTAATGTATTGAATTTTGTATTGATCCATCATCAGATCCATCAGAAGATTGCAAAACATGTTTCCATTAAATTTCTGCTTTCTGCTTTTGTTTCAAAAGCGCTGTGAGTTTTAGACTCCAATTTATAAATATACAAAATTGTGTGCATGTGTGTTTCAGCTGGGGTAATCCACGAGGATGGTGGAAAACAGTAATTCTGAACATAAAGCGGGTCTCAGAGATGCAGAAATATCCATTGATTGCATTAGTAAGTAATGCTTCATAGGATGTGCCAAGAAAAAGACCATAACTTTAGAACAATAGTTTAACTGGGAAAAAAGTAGTAGTAGATTGAGGAAAGTATGTTTCTACATTAAATGGACTCTTCTGAGTAAGGTTATTCAGAGTTTTCTTGACAAAATTTATTTTCCTCAGGGTTAGATATTTTTAGCAAAATTTATTCATTTTCTTCAATTTTTCATTAGCATATTCTTCTCGGTACATAATTTGACCAGTACTAACAAGGATAGAAGTTCCTAGTGCAGAAGAAGTTTGCCCTGGAATTCACTTTTTTCATTCCAATGAAAAATGAAATTAATATTGAAATCTCAAAAGCTGCTGTGTAGTCACACTTGTACAGATATAGCTTTTAATAATTAACCCTGAATATTTCTAAATACTAGCTTTCACTATGAAATTGAACATCATCACAGAAGGGACATTAAGTAAGAGCTACTGGAGGCAATTAACAGAAGAGGAATATCAACTTCCATTCACAGTCTTTATAACGACGTGAAATGAGAGACGAGATGTTCCAGAATGCCTCAGGTGGAAATAACTCCAGGACACAGTAGTGATAGTGGACTGAAAAAGTAAATGAACTCAGTTCAGGCTCAAGCATGACCTGTGCCCATAGATAAGCCCAGACCATGAAGACTGATTTTATCACAGGATTTAGTTCTATGTAAAGACTCTTCACTAAGAAAAATCAGGCTGAGGTTTAGCAATATGAATCAGAAGTGTCCCAAACACACAGGATTTAAACAGAGGTGTAAAAAAGTCATAGATTCGTAGAAACATAGGATCATAGAATAGTTGGGGTTGGAAGGACCTTAAAGATAATCTAGTTCTGATGCCCATGCCATGGGCAGGGATATCCCACTAGATCAGGCTGCCCAAGACCCCATCCAACCTGGCTTTGAATGCTTCCAGGGATGGGGAATCCACAACTTCCCTGGGCAACTTGTGCCAGTGCCTCACCACTCTCACGGTGAAGAAATTCTTCCTTAAGTCTAGTCTAAATCTGCCCCCTTAATTTATACCCATTGTCCCTTGTCCTATCACTACAAGCCTCTATAAACAGTCCCTCTTCAGCTTTCTTGTAGGTCTCTCTCCTTCAGGTACTGGAAGGTCACTATGAGGTCTCCTTGGAGCCTTCTCTTCTCCAGCCTGAACAACCCCAGCTTCTCATATGGGAGGTGCTCCAGCCCTCTGATCATCGTTGTAGCGCTCCTATGGACCCGTTCCAACAGCTCCATATTGTTCTTAGGTTGCGGATTCCAGAACTGGACACAATATTCTGTGTGGGGTCTCACAAGAGAGGAATAGAAGGGCAGAATCACCTCCCAACAGAGGGACAGAATCACCTCCCAAAGGGGCAGAATCACCCCCCCGCCCAGTGCAGGTGACCTATACCCAAGCTAGTATAGGTCAATTTTTTTCTGTGTTTTGAATAGTAAAATAAATTCTTTACAGTAACTTTGGGATCAAATGAAAATCGAATAAAAAGGACTTTCGGATCTACTCATTTGAAGCAATGAAAAGCAAAACAGAAACTTCTTCTTCTTCTACTTCCACTCTAGAACCCTTCAGGAAGATTAGGTGCAATAATGACAGGAAAATTCCAATAAATGTCTGTAGTGTGCCCAGTCTTCAGCAAGACATTTACTCTTTCGTTAGTTTTAAGTGCAGACCTATGAGACAAAGAAGTGATAACGCTCAGAGGTAATGTTCCTCAAGTTTTGCAAGATGGAGTTACACATAATGAGTATTTTTTTGCAGTGCATACTTAACAATAAAAATGAATGCTTTTATCTCTCATTGCTTACATACATAAGATTTAGTGAGAAAGATTAACACAGTGAAATGTGTAAAGGTGAATATGAAATATGTAGAACAAAATCGAATGTGTCTTCCAACCCTCCCATTGACAATCTCCCACTGAAAGGAGCATGTTGTATAAAACAGAGACCAAGCAATAACTCTTGAGGTTGACTCCAATATCCAGTATTTATTTGAATAGGGTTGAAGTGCATTGAAGAGAACTACTGAAGGAAAGAAAGGGTTAGATTGATCTTTTCTATAGGACCCTGGTGAGAATTTTTTCAACCTATGGTAAGTGACTTTAAACTAGATCTACAATTTTTATGTGTTATAGCCTTTACAACGTATTTTGGTTCACATCAGGCTGCAGCATTTCATAGGTATTGGGATATTACTATACAACATCACATGCTTTTTTCGGCTATTAACATGGACATTTCATTAAAGTTGTGCAACCTTTTTAGTTAAATGGAGGTGAAAAATGTGTTCACATCTGTTCTGCTTCTTAAATTTAAGATTTGATTGACTCAGACAGTTAGTAAGTTCACATCTCTGAGTGCCTTTGGGTGATCTGAGAGTGTTTATATTTACATTTGATGTTCTGACATCCTTTCCACATTATTGCTCTGCATTTGTTTCCAATTGTGTGAGCTTAACAGGTTCCCAAGAGCTAAGTGAAGACTCAGTACAGATTTGTCCACATCAAAGACGTAAAGTGGACAAACAGTTCAATATAGAGTTTTCTAGTTTAGATTACAATCCAGTGACATGTTTTCCTTGTGACTGAGCACTAAGCAATATAAAGATGTAAAATGTGTTGATTAAATAATCTAAAGAGAAAGTCAAAGGAACTTTGTTATATGAGGATGAATAAGCACCTCAGTGCCTGCCTTTGCTTATAGTTTTAGCCACAATGGCTTTTTGGAAACTGCTTTCTTTGTCTACATACACATTATGTAAACAAAACTGTTGGACATTTCATATATGAAGTTTCCACAACTACCTAGTTGTAATAAGGAAAAAAATAATACTGTAAATTTCTGTGATTAAATAAATAACATTTCTTACAAAATTGAATTTACAGCTCCAACACTGGAACTTGTTGCTGGATTGAGATAAATTATTTAATTATCATACCTTGAATTTCCTTAAGAAATTTGTTTCATGGCTGCAGTCAAACTATGTGATAAATAACAAGTATATCTAGGCAACAGATCACATTCTGTGAGCTGCTCTTAAAACCTTAGTGATAGGGATGGGCTTTTTTCTTGATAGTACCAACAGGTTAAATAGTTTCCTTTGGATACAGAGCTAAAGGCTTTTCTCTCTCTGACAACTGAGCATTCGATGCTACAAATGTGGGTTTTTTTTCCCTTGATTAGTAAGAGGATTTATAACAAGTTAATAAATGACTGTGTGTGACATTTAGAAATGTGCATTGAGCAATCAGTGACTGCAAATAAGATTATACAGAAGATGGCTAATATGTCTTAGCTGCGTTGTAATAACCAAAACAAATAAAAATACTCACTGTACTGCAGATTTTTTTCCTGTCATCTGGTAAAGAAGCTGAGTGCAGCAACGTATAACTCTCCCTTATGACCTTACTTTGCAGTAAGAACCATTCAACTAGGATGATAATAATAGCATAGGTACAGAAGAAGAAAATAGAGAAAAATCATAAAGCAAAGGTAGCAAATGTCAAACTGACAAGACTTGTATGTATCACAAAGCCCACAGAGAAAAATGTCTTGTCTTACTGAATCTGTCTCTTTCACTACAGCATATATCTTTAAAGAGCATTGACTGCTGCTACACAATGGACTAGGAAAGGAACTCAACTGTATCCGCACCATGTAACTGAAATTGCTCATTGCAAATGAAAATGACTTTTGGTCAGAAAGAATGATAGGTGTGCTATCAAACATTCTATTAAAATCTATTGCTTTTCTTCACCGACCAGGGCTTTCTGGAAGGCAAACACAGTCCTGTCTCTCATATTGAATTAAGAAATAAATTATAGTTATTCATTATGCAAAATATGTTGCATTTTAAGACCCTGTCAGAAACAAGGAATTAATGTTATTTGATTTCCAAGTAGAAAATGCAAGAGACAGAAGTGCAGTTGAAGTAGACTATTGTATAAAGGTCATATAATGCAATTTGACCCTGATGTGTCCTACTCCACCAATTGAATTTCAGGTTTTCAAAATTAAGCTACACAAGTAACTCTATGGATCAGATATAGAATTTCCTCTTGTGGACTTTTGTTGGAAAACTGACTTTACAGCAGGTGTTCCCCACATTCATATGAAGGACATCTCTGTCTTCAGGGAAATGTTTTGTTACATTATTTCACCACTTATGTTCTCCATCTGATGATCTTCCAAATGTGAGCATGAGATATATTTTGTGGAAACCAGCTCAACAGTATTATCAACATCTGCAAACCACAAAAAAGTATTGTTTTTCCAATCCAAGACCCACAAAATACTGACGTGTAACCAAATACACAAACCTCCCGGAAACCTTTATTTTATAGTGAAGCAAAAAATACCACAGAGCAATTTTGCATTTCAGTTTGTTTGGATGTGTTTTATAAATGAAAATTAAATACATATGTACATTTTCCTGTAAAATCGTGGTTCTTTAATTTGAATATTCTGTACTCATTTATACATGTGGAAATTGGTATAAATTATATCTACTTCCAGCATGAGCTTTTTTTTTCAATCAAAATATGCATTTTGATGGAAAAGTAGAAAGTAATACCTGTAGATCTATAGATATCATAATAGAGAGTAATTAGAAAGTAATGTTTTCTGGGTATCAATTTGTAAGAAGGGATAAAGGAAGTATTAGTAATACTTAGGAGTATTTTACTGGTAGCTGGGTACCTACCATGGCTTAAAACATTCTCTGTATTTTAAAAAGGAATGCAGCCAATCAATGTATTCATTTCTCTTCCCAGAGAAGACAGTAGCTACTCATTGATCTTTTCCATCAGGGGCTAGAAATGAAGAAGAATGTCCAAAATGACACCTTAAGTACACAAACCTTCGGCTTAACCATTGTGAATCTTCTTTGTGGTCAGGTTCCTTGTTTTGCTTTTAACCTAAACCTGCTTTGCACTCAGCATTACAGAGTTCAGCAATAGTCTTTTATTCATAAAATGCAACAGAAAACACATCCTTAAATGTTTTTGCCTTTCTTCCAATCTATCATCACATGGTTTCAGTTCAATTGCCCTCTCCAAAGGACTCTTCACTGTTGGCTGACTGTGGCAATAAGTAGTCTTGAAAGTTAACCACTATTTAAGCAAAACTAATTTTACCAGGAGATATCGAAAACTCTTACATTTTGCAAACTACAGGAACCGGACAAAAATAAGAATTTCATTTCCAGGAATGCCAATCTAGGGTTTTATAACCACACAAATATGTATTTTAGAAACAAATAAACCAATGCATGAATAGGTAGTTTTCTGGGCAATATGGACAACTTTTTGAATGGAAGTGAAAATAAAGTGAATTTCAATGCCAGTATTTTAAGAGAATAGAGACATAGCCTTGAAAACATACAGAGTTCTTTAACTAAAATAATGTTGACATGTACCTGTACTCTCTTCTAAATAATTTTTTAAAGGAAAATGAAAGCTATTTAAAAAAAAAACATTTAGAGAAGAAATAATTTCCTTACTTAGACTTCCACGCTGCAGCTTGCCAAAACTTCAAACAGGTTTCCATAGCTCCCTTTCAAAATTAAATTTTCATGGAAAAAAACCATATTCTCAATAGACCTACTACAGTATCAAAAATAACTGCACTTAGTTAGCAAGAACTACCATTCTCTGCAGCCTATTTTCATGTTATCAGTCAAATGCTTTGTATTTTTCATGCTTTCCTTCCTGACTATTCACTGGCAGAAATAAGTCAGGTAATATATACTTCTGCTTTAAGAAAACACAGTCTTTCATGCTCTACCTTGCAAGATGCTCAGTTACTACCAGTTGATACCATGAGATTTCCTCTAGTCACAACCTCCTTTTCTGAAGCAGGGAAAAGGTTCCAACCCCCTATGTAGTTCAATTATCTGGAAAGTTATTGTGTGCCTTTCACTTCTAGCTATTTCGGTTACAAAATGAAAGAACCTAGGAGGCATTTTTACAATGGCTGCAGTCGAGTATAGCTATTTTGCCAGATATCATTACAGTCATTGGAAGGGGTTTGTGTTTTTTTTTGAGGAGAGTGATTATGGGAAACCTTAATGCAGGTGCTATAAGAAGAACTTTTTTTTTTTTTCTCTTTATTGGCCACAGAAGAGCCTAAGGATATTAGCATTTATATTTCAAAAGTACTTAAAAAAAATTCCTATGATTTCACATTACCAAATCTGACACTAATTATCTTCATGTTTGTTTATTTGTTTTTATGAAATAGAAAAAAATCTATAAGGAAATTTTTTATATTTAACAAAATTCTTAAATGTTAGCACATCTTCCCTCTGACTTAAACAGAAAAAGAGGAATTTACAGTTTACAGGTTAAAGTCTAGATTTAACTGAACTGTAACCTATTTGAACTGCAGTATGTAAAAATATGTACTAACATTGTCTCTGTCCATGCACTGTAAAAACAGCCGTAAACTAGACTAGGTATAAGGAAAGAAATGCGGTACTGGAAACAGCTGAAACTTGTATTCAATCTACATTTCAGAGTGACATGATGCAAGCTAAAAAAAAGCAGCTCAAATCCAAGCAGCTCAGGCTGTGTTCAGGCTTAAGAGAAACCCCCCCAAACCCATCCTTATGTTTAGAGGCAGCTTCCCTAACCTTCAGGTCCTCTCCTGAGTTAAGAGACAAAGTGAATTAGATTTGTGTCTTCAATTCCAGTTCAGAGATGTTCATTAGAGGAATACAATATCAAGGCACAAATTTACACGAATGTTAGCAGGAGCAACTGCACTGACTTTAAGGACTTCAAACTTACTTATGCTAGACATGTTATTGGCTCAAGAGCCTAATAGGAAGAGAAAAATTTGTAATACACAGCTTAATGTCCTGGTGTTATCATTTGATTTTAATTAAGGAGAGGACTTTATAAGTCTTCTGCCATGTGGCCATTTAACAGCTACTTTGCAGCTGACTGCATCTCATTTTAAAACCTTCATGGTCCTTTATTCTTCATTTTTAAAATTATTAAGTAAACAGAATGGCATGAGATGGATTACCAATAATCTTGCATTTTCATTTTACTTCAGTGTATGCACTCGGAGCTGCTGAAGTTCCTTTACAGCCATACCTTCCTTCACTGAAATTAATGTTATTTTCTTTTTCTACTTCACCTTCTGGCTAGCCGGCACAGTCTAAAAATATTTTTTTCCCACAAAAAAACAGCTATCTCCATGTTCCAAAGATAAATCTTTGCTGAAGATGGTATGTGTATGGAAGGCTATGCCAACATCCTGAAAATACAGTGTAACTGTGACAGCTGTGCCTGGGTGTATCCAAGAACTCCTGTTATGCACCTTCTTTCACGAACTTTCTGGACACAAACAGATTTCACATTACAGTAGATGGGTTTCTATCACAGACTTACCAAGGTTAAAGTCAATCAAAATATTTATAGCATTTTTTGAGTTGTGGACATGTCTGAAATATAGCAGAGTATAAAACATGCTGAAGGCACGTGGGATAATAAAATAGCACAGTCCCTGGGTAGTTAAAACCTTGCTGTCCATCAGAGATGGGCATCCTATAGCTTCAGGTCTTAGGGGCAACTGTAGTGGGTTAAAACTAATTAGTTGGTCATAAATATATTAAAAAGAAATAAAGTTAATAATTTTAAAAAGGTAAAAAATATTATTAGTAATAATTATTGTGACATTATTAAAATTCTTTAGCTTTTGTAAGACCACTGGATTTCTCATTTTCATAAAGTGCCCAAAGAAGCTGTTTTCTTACTGGATGTATAGTGTGATTGGTTAGACTTCTACTGTGTAGTGTAAAAGTGTTTAGTCTACTAGTCTTAAAACAGAAATATTGTTAGCCAAATAATTTTCAAATAAAGTTTTTGCCTACAGGTTGTCAGAAATATCTTTTGTCCACTGTAAAATCTATTTCTTAAAATCAAGAAGCAAGAAATCAGACCCAATTTTGCTTTGTTTTCATTAAGTTTTTATACTGGTGTAGCTTACAGTTTCAACACCCTTCTCTGTTCCTTTCGATGGTAATGTTTTGCATTATTTCTCTTTTTCCCTTATATTTTTATTTCTCTTTTTCCCTTTTTTCTTATACATTCTTTATATAGCTAAAACTTAGATTGTAAATATATTAATGAGTTACTTTTTATGTTAGAAATTTGCAAGCAGAAATCTTGTTTATTTCTAAGGAAAAAACAAATAAATCCATAATTAATTAAGTATTTATTATACTTTTACATTACATTTCCCATAGATTTCAATTTCCCAGTCATTTTAGTCTCTTTATTGTCCAGCCCTTTGCACTGCCAAATATGCACTAAGATTCTTTCTATTAGAAGTGTCTGTCTTTAATAGTCTTAAAGATTTGCTTAAGGCAAATTTGCTTAATTTGTAAATTATTTGGCCCATTTCAAGCCTTCACAAATATTTTTTGCAGAGCTTGCGACTGAATAAAACAAATATTCAAATTATGAGAATAACCTCTGTTAGGATGGAAAAGAAATTATTGCAGAGAGTACACTTAAGGTAAAAGAGGTAATGACAATACTGCATATATATCCCTGGATATAATATAACAAACCCAAAAATTCAGACATAAGTTGAATTTAGAAGAAACCCAAACACTTTGCACAACACATATACATAATACATAATTAGGCGTCAAACAGTTTGAAACAGTTTGAAAGAAGGTCTGAAAAAACATGCTGAAGATAACTCTATATCACGATTAAGAAATTTTTACATTTGCAGGTCCACATCAGGAAAAAAATATATTTTGAAACACACAATTAATTTACCATTCCCATATTTACCCCCATTTCATCACTGTGTACAAGTTCTTTTTTTTGCTTATTCCTATATCCATTTATTTATCTAATAAAAAAATTTTCTCAGATTAACAGCAACTCTATCTTCCCCATAGCTTCAATAATTGATTAAGCGTAATTACAAGGTGCATATTCCCTTAAATTAATGCTTTCTTTGAACATTCACTTGAAGACGTGTCATAGTTTGCAGGTTTATTTAATATAGTTATTAAACAATAACTCATCCGGATCTCTTTGACTCTCAAATACTAAGCAACTTTAATGATATTTAAATAGCTTATATTGCTAATTTCATCTCATTCTGAAGAAGGCCAATGAATTTTAAAACCTGGGGTTAGTTGGACAGTGTTGCTTCTGAAACTTATTACCACCAGAAAACTATTAAATGGAGAAAACTGTGTTAAATTCTGGAAAATGTTTTCCATACATTGACTGTTTCACTTCTGGGAAAATATGTGGCACAGAAAACTCCAGCTGAAATTGTACAATACTGACATAGGTCTAGTTTTTAATTATCATAAGCTAATAATCGTATGTATTTTTAGATCATTAGTGAGCCAATTCAAGGTTAAGACTGTGTATTAAGGGAGAAAGACCGAAGACTTCATAGAAAATGGTGATTGCTGCTCTGACACCAACAGAGACAAGAGGTTGCCTTATTGGGAGGCAGCAGAGAGAAAGTACACAATGGAAGCATACATATCGGGGTCCCACAATTTGTTCTGGAAAATTTCACATAGTAAAATAGAGCATGTGCTGTCCTTTACATGTAAAACACAGCAGGTTTGTTTAACCCTCAGCATGCTGACTTGGACTGTTTATACCACTACACCGAACTGATCTAGGACATTGACTTAATTGCTCACCTGTATGCATCCTACTACATACCTGCTGGCATGTTTCCTTCCATGACCTGTCAAAAAGCATTCTTGAGGCAGTGTCCAGGCACCAGACAAGAATATCAGGTACCTTGAATCATTCTCAGTACAAAATATGAACCAATGTCTATCACCTTTGGTCCCACCATCCTACAATAGCACACATTGTAATAGTAATCATACACAAAAGTTCCAGGAGCATCGTATGTATCCCAGATGGTCAAATGTAATGCAGTCTTGACACAGTTTGCCTCTTGGCTCCAGGTGCCCATTTTATTTAGTAGATTAAAAAAGAGTAAGGGTAATCTGTTGCCCAATGTTCCATCTCACTGCCTAGCACTCACTGCTTTTTTTTACCAGGAATGATATAGACAAGGTGTTTTCATACAGACAACATGCTGGGAGCAGTTACTTCATCAGTCTTCAAAGTTCTCTTACTCTCCAAACATGGAGAGCCTCATATTCATTCTCTGATATTAAAGGAGGTATGTTACTGCCTATGCAGAGATACATACATTAATAAGTGACTTATGGGCAGCCTGGTCTACTGGGATGTCCCTGCCCATGGCAGGGGGTTGGAACTAGATGATCTATAAGGTCCTTTCCAACCCAAACTATTCTATGATTCTATGATTCTATGAAGTGGTCATATAGTCCAGCTAATCCCTGTCTACACTGACTGAGGATATTACTAGTACATAATTCCTCACATCTCCAATTTATTGAAAAGTTTTCCTTTTCAGTACAGTCTCCATTGAAGAAATATCCCTTGTCAGTATTTTTTTTATTGATTTTTGACTGCCTGTTTTTATTTCACCATTGAAAATACGGTATAAGATTTAGCAGAGTGGCAACAGCTCCTTGATATTAAGAGGATATTTCTAATGTTTCCATTTTTAAATACTCAAATACTTCACATTATAACTTCTTTTGAGGAGACAAGCTAGAGCTGCATTTGTCAACAGTTGGTGTATGAAATATCCTTTTCTAGTGCAGTATTCCAAGACAGCAAATTTAGCCTGAGGACAAGCAAAGAGACAATGTTTAGCGGTTCATAGCAGTTGCTTTTTGAGATTATGTATTGGATTAACCCCTCTAAAGGTATTCTTTTAAAGGATTCAAGAGTAGAAAAAAACCCCAACTTAATCCAATTCAGAGGCTAGAAAGTCAGTTCTAAATGGTATTATCTCTGCTGCAGAAACATGTTTTTGTGCAAGCATGAGTGACAGAGTGAGGCAAGTTTGAAAGCTGCTTGTAAGCAGCAGAAACTTCCAGGAAAAGGTATAAAAGCCACTGAATATTGACTATGGCTTAATTTAGATCTTTTTCAGGGAATTGGATCTGTACTGGACAGAGTAATCATTTATTCTTCTGTGGACACTGAAATGCATTCTCTTGCACTATGTAGGATACCTATATGTTAGAGAGGGAATATGACCGCTGTCAACCTTGCAGGTTTCAAACACGATTGCAGAATTTATCTTAAATTTTAAACATGGATCAGAGGTAAGTGCTGCTACAGACTACAGGTAGATGTTTTAGATATGGACTAGGCTGCCTCGTATATGAAAACCGGTGAATATTCAAAGCAGAGTGACACTCTTTAATCAGCATCACAGAGATCGTTCATGTGGATCTACTTTCTGGTTTTTTTTAAATAACATTTGTGTGAATTGAGAAAGTTTATAAAAGACTTACCTATCCTTCTCTATCTTAGTATTTCTAAAATAAAGATATTATTTACTCACTTCACTTCATTCCTCTGATTCCTTCATTCACTCATACTTTAAAATACTATATATTCATCAAATTAAAAGAAATGTAATAAAGTGCAAAACAGGAATGATTATAAATCCATATCTGCATAACTATATAGGTGTGTGTGTCTACATGTTTGTGTGTGTGTGGTCTCAGGAACTTAATATATCTTGCGGAAGAACAAACTTGGAAATATATTGGACCATAGAAAACTTCAAGCAGTAAATCATCAAGTGTACTGATCCTCTTTAGCTAGCAGTAGAAATAGGTTAAAGACTGTAAAATGAACCATAAAATACAAGCTGGTACAGTGAAATCTAACAGAGATCTTTTGTCCCCTTTTTCATACAGCTAGGCTTGCTATAAAACTTTTTTGATCAAATGTTTTTCCCTTGATTTGTGTAAAAGATTCTGTTCCATGGAGCATGTACAAAATATATTCCCTTAAAAAAATTCATACCTGTTTGAAATGTTTGAAGAGACTATTTCAGTCCTATCTTTAAACTGATATTTTTAAAAATATGTCTACTAATAACTAGATTGCACCAAAAAAATAGCATTTTTAATAATGAAGTTGATGTTGCATGTTTGGATTCAGTCAGGTAAGTCAGCTTCACAAGTTTTTTTTCTTATTTTCTAGTTTTCCAGTTCAGCCAACTTTTATGTTTAATTGGCCCAGAATCAAGCCTGAATACATTTGCTTTGTGATTTCTTTATATTTTTTTAACTTCTGCCTTTCATGTAAAATTCAGAGAAAAAACAAACATGCAAACAATACCACCTGCAGTTTAAAAATATCACTTCTTTGCCTACTTTTCTTACAGTCTCCACAATACCTACTTTTGTGTTATGACCCTGTGGAAGACTGTTAACAAGCAAGGTCAGTTAATACCATCTGTATTCTCACTCAGGAGGGACAGTTGTTTTCTTCAAGAACCAGGGAAAAGCTAATGCTCATCAGGTCCTTCTGTACACACACAGCTGGTGTAATGCATTTGGCACTCACTATGATCACTCCTACACTGATGAACAGGTATTAATATCATGCAGATCTCCAGAAGAAAGTTCAGAAAGCAGTTACTTAGAGGATGGTTAAACAATACATTCACAATATCTGCACTAATTCCATTGGCCCAACTAAGAATATTTAATAGATGCAGTAATTAGTTTCCTGTCCTTCAAGGTACTTTCTGTGCTTCTTCAAATAATATAATTTCTTCTTCAAATAGAGCTGTTTAAGCTCTCATGAGTTCAGCATGTCATGCTATTCATGCCTGTTGCAGGATCTGTTCTCTTCCACAGGGCCATATCTGTGCCCTAGATTTCTTACTTCTCCATCCTGCTTCCAACAAACAGAAGTTCTTATGCTAACTCTAAAGAAAATTTGTCATTCATTTTGCCTTTTCTACTCCTCTTTCTGTAGGATTTAGGCAATCTAGTTCAGACATGAATGAAGTAGGCTCCTTTATGTGAAGATTCTTGCAAAAGTATTCCTATTCCCCGAGAAAAGACCATCCAGCTTGTATTTACCCAAGATAATCACTTCCTCCTCAGTGTGATGGCATAGTAGGAAGACAGCAGACTACTGTCAGGAGTGGGATACAGAAATCCTCATACATTCATCACCCCATTTTTCTCAGCCCTCTTATCTAGAAAAAGAGTCATGAAGAATCATGGGTATGCAATGGTTTGAAAAAGATTGTGCTAAAAATTATATACTTGCTCGTGTATTATACAATTAGACTTACTTTGGGTTCCACAGAACATAAGGGAAACCTAAAGTGATTATGTGTTAGTTGGGGAAAAAATAATCCAGAGTTTTAAGAGTTAGTAAATATATATGAAAAAAAGTCTCATGTTTCAGGTCTTTAGAGCTGGACCTCTAATTCAAGAGAGCAAATCCTCCCAGGCTCAGTCACAGTCATGGTTCTTGTTCTGTTCCCAGAACATATGATTTCAGTCAGAACTGAACACAAGACTCGGGACTTAAGTTGGAATACCAATCATATCATTCCTATTCCTAGTTTTAACGACTCATTTAGAAAAAAAAATCTACAGCATGAAAGAGAAAAATTCCAACTAATTCCAAGAATTTTAGTTTGGACTAGTAAAGGTGTTCCACAATTTATTCCACAGTTTTCTTACCTTAGACACACACTAATATTCAGAGAAGGGTTGTAAAATACGTAACATTTACAGCCAAGTCATTCTAAGCTTCCTCTTGTGACTGGTTATGATGAGGGTGAATAAGAACTATACTGCATAAACTTTCTTAATTGCCTCAGGATCCTTCAGAATAGAGCTACAAAATTGGCATTATCTTCCTAACTACCCATTACCTGAATACAATTGCTTTCGAACAGATTGCAGTGCTGCTGGCTAGGAGGTTTGTTACATATGCTTACAGGATAAGCAAGCAAGAAATTAGCTTCCTCTGAACTGTCCACTGTACTCCAAATACATGTTATTGTTGGGTGATGAGTAATAAATCCAGACTGCTTTTCAGCATGCAGATCCAAGGTGCATAATAATGTCCATGTGGAAAGCAGTGTTAAGCAGCAGAGGATGAGCTAAGTAAGATAGTTTCTGAATTGAGCCCAACAGACACTAAAATAGACATCAGACTTCCTCTTCCCCTTTATTACCTCTTATTTTATAATAAAGCAGATGAAGAGAGTGCTACATGTTTAATTAAAGTTAACACATTGTACCTCATTCTTTATTATACTGCATATACAAAAGAAGTTATGTTTTCATGAAGCCAATTCAGCGTTTGTACTCTTTTTTTGCAAATCTTTTATTCTTCATTTAAGGCTAAGCCCTGTTTTACAGTATTAAGCACTGTTGCAAATGAAATGTGTCTGTGTTGAACATATGCCAGACAACAGTTTTCTTGTCCTTTTGTGTCAGATAGCAGTTTTCTTATGCTTTTAAAAATGAAAGCAAAAGAAAAGCAAATAAGTTACCCCTAATGTGCGATCAGCTTTAATCAGACTTTTGTTTAGTGGAAGATGATGTCTAAGTTTTGAGTGGCTTGCTGGCTCTGAGTTTCCACACTTGTTACTGGTGAGTTTTTTTACAACCCATGACTCCACACTAGCAACCTTATGCAAATGAAGGTAATGATAAGCTTAAAATTAACATTTATATTGAAAAAAATTAAATGTGAAATTAGAAACTGGAACTAACATGTCAACATTTTACAAAAAAACATATTGTTTTTTTGTTAGTTATCGTTATCGTTAGTAAATTTAAGGACAAGCAAAACTTTGCAATATATGATAGGATAAACCTTAGGCAGCCAGAGCCACATCTCAGATATTATACAACGTCCCAGTTTTATGGGAGTTTTATAGCTAATTTCTTTTACGTACATATAGTAAGCCGGTAATTTATTCAGTTACTTAGCAGTATTACCAAAGGACTGAAAGAAGAAAAGTTTACAGTGATGGGCTGACGAAATTAGATTTCACCCAGCTACCTTTCATTATTTTCCCATTTGCATTGTTAGAAATCGTTTGCAAAGTGCAACTGGTATTTTATTTCTCCAACTAGCTTAGCTTGGCTCTGTGATGCTGATTTCATAGAATCATAGAATGGTTCAATTTAGAAGGGACCTTAAAGGTCATCTAGTTCCAACCATGCCTGGCCATGGGCAGGGATGCGTCCTACTAGATCAGGCTGCTCAGGGCCTCACCCTACCTGGTCTTCCAGGGATGGGGCATCCACAACTTCCCTGGGCAACTTGTTCCAGTGCCTCATCAACCTCACTGTGAAAGATTTTCCTCCTAATTTCTAGTCTAAATCTTCCCCTCCACAATTTATTGCCATTCCCCCTAGTCCTATCACTACATGTCTTTATAAAAAGTCCTTAACAAGCTTTTTTGCAGCCCCTTCAGGTACTGGAAGGTCACTGTAAAGTCTCCTCGGAGCCTTCTCCAGACTAAACAACCACAACTCTCTCAGCCTGTCCTTGTGTGGGCAGTGCTCCAGCCTTCTGATCATCTTTGTGACCCTCCTCTGGACCTGTTCCAACAGCTCCATATCCTTCTTATGCTGAGGATTCCAGCACTGGACACAATACTCCAGGTAGGGTCTCACAAGAGCAGAGTGGCAGGATTACCTCTCTTGACTTGCTGGCCACGCTTCTTTTAATGCAGCTCAGGATATGGTTGGTCTTCTGGGCTACAAGCATGCATTTCCAGCTCATGTCAAGCGTCTCACCAAACAGCACCCCCAAGTCCTTCTCTGCAGGGCTGCTCTCAATCACATCGTCCCCCATCCTGTATTTAAATTGTGGGTTTCCCCTACCCAGATGTAGGACCTTGGCCCTGTTGAACCTCATGATGTTCACACAGGCCCACTTGTCCAGCTTGTCCAGGTCCCCATGAATGACATCCCATCCTTCCAGTGTGGCCACTGCACCACTCAGTTTGATGTAATCTGCAAACTTGCTGAGGGTGCACTCAATCTCACTGTCTATATCATTGATGAAGATATAAAACAGCACTTGTCCCAGTACAGACCCCAGCGGACACCACTTGTCATAGATCTCCATCTGGACATCAAGTCATTGACCACTACTCTCTGGATAATACTATCCAACTAACTCCTTATCCACCAAACAGTCCACCCATCAATCCATATCTCTCCAATTTAGAGAGAAGGATGTTGTGGGGCACCATGTCAAAGGCTTTTCAGAAGCCCAGGTAGATCACACTGTTTCTGGACAACAGCCCACTGTGAGGGGCAATATCTTGTATTGCTTTAAAAAAGGCAAGCAATCTACCAAAAGAATCTTTTCCTGCAGAGACAGAAAAAGTATTATCTCCATTGTGTATGAACAAGGTTAGAATTCATTTGTTACTGGGTGTTTAGTATCAGTTACACATGTCCAAGAAAGATTAAATGAAAGCAAAGAGGCACAGTTAAGATGGCTACTGGGTACGGAAATGCTTTAAGACAAAATATCCTTTTTACGGTAGTTGGACAACAGACTTTTGAGGATGATTGGAGTTCTTAATAATTCAGAAACAACTTTGTGAAACATTTCAGTGATGACAATCTGAAAAGTTAAAAAAATTCTGGAAAACAAATTTACTGTCATTTCTTTATAATAAAACTTAAACTATTACAGAGCTGAAAGTACATTTTGCTGCTATAATGTATATTCCTACAATACTTTAAAGGCAGGACTCATCTGAAATATGTAAAATGTGATAATAACTTAATGAATATCTTGGCTTAATGCTTACCGAGGGATAGAAAAGATAAGCCTATTAACTTATGCTCAAAGTTGTCTTGGGTTTTATACAGCATATAAATGATTAATTATTATTATTACAAATACTTAATAATTGAATGCACTTCTTAGAAGCATTAAAGCACAAAATGTTCCTGCAAGAACAAATCACAGGCAAAAATTGTACTAATTATGAATTGCCCTGTATGAACTACACTTGTGCAGTGTCATGTACCAATAACAGGTGAATTTAGTATACTAGGTATAAGGCTTTCTGTTGTTGATGAAATTAGGAAAAAACAATAATCTCGTGAGTTAAATGAGACCCCGAGGAGGAATTCTCACATGCACATGCAGACTGAGTTTGAGACTCAAAACCAAGATATACCTTTTCCTTCCTGAGGTTGCCAGAGAATGCTGTATCCAGTAACTCAGGCCATAACACAACACAGGACACAAAAAAACCCCATCCATACACACTTTTTCTCACCTCTGCGCTCCCTGATGTGGGAGATGTTAAATTGCAATCCTCCAGTAAAATATTTATTAAATACTTTTATAACCGTCTTTGCCGGTTATCCCAGTGGGAGAGACATGTTTGTATACTACTTGTTATGAGCATTGTTATTGTAGGCAGTTACACAGAGACTTCCACAACTGCCAGAACAGCCTCTTCTATCCTGCTTATTTTGTGCTATGTATGTGAAGAAATAGTTTCAATACTGCTGTTCCAGCAAGGCACAGTTGTAGGGGCTATTGGTCCCGGTGGCAGGAGGAGTTTCTACCTCTGTAGCTTTCATTCCCCTGCCATTAGCAATGCTAATCTATTTGATGCTCCAGGGTTTTCCCCATGACTCTTCTCCATTCCTTGTTCTAACCCTTCCGTTTTCTTTCTATTCCTCAGCTGGAAGAGCCCAGATCAAGTCTTTTTTCTTAGAACAGCATAATTCAGTTTTGCTTATATTGTTGATGATTCTAGAAATAAACAAGAATAAACTAGTAACATTTTGACCATGGAGAAATACTAAGTGCTGAAATGTGGGCAAAGTACATTGTAAATCCAACTTCTTTAGTGAACCGTGACAAAGAACATGTCAAGGCTCAGTTCTTCACTACCTTCCCATGTGCTGATATCACGTACTGTTTTGCACCTTTCAATTGATCTGTGTAAGGTTTGTCAGCCCTATATTTGACATTTTTTCTGTTCACTTCCATTTGATTATCATGGGGAAGGTACTTGCTGACCTCTGATGTAAAAAAGTTATTCAGTGTTTGATTTGCCTCACATCCAGACATATCACTTTTTGTTATTATATGCATTGGCTTGAGGAGTTAGCCCTTAAAAACAATTTTATAGACTAGCTATGTAACTGCCTGTTTCAAGTGTGGTTGACATTGTTTTTATAAATGTATATTGAATAAATGCCTAAGAACATAATTAGCATATAGTTATGAAGCATTTTGCTCTCCACAACTAAAAAGTACAATTTCAGAAGGACAAATGAGTCCCTTTTAAAAGGCACCACTTGGTGAGTGATGAGGTTCACTATAATGAGAGTGTTGTGCAGAGAAAAATTATGATCCAAGATCACAATACTCCACCTCTGGTGTTTTGTATTGTGCTGTTTATTCTAGGTCACTGGTATTTCGCATTTGCCCATACCTAACTGAATTATATTAAAAAATGAATAATGATCTTTCTTTTTCAGTTGCACATTCAGCATTCATACTACAGTTATTAGGAGTTCATTATATTATCAGGAAAAGTGATGACTAAATTAATACAAACAAAGATATCTTCAGTATCCATGCTTTATTATTCTCTTTTATTCTTTCTTTTTACTTCATATCTGGAATATTTGCATCACAGTTGTTGAAAGTGTCTTTGGCTGTGCAATTCTAAATGATGAGCTGGATTGTATCAATGGCAAACCTCTCAGCTTGAAAGTACTTCTTTATATTTGTATTAATGGTTCTGTAATGTGCTGTGATCAAGCAAGGAAAAAAGACAAGTATGGAAATACTGGCTTTTGTTGTCCCCCTCCCTCCCATTTGGGATGTCTAAAAGCTCATGTTCCAAAATATCAGCTGAAACAAGAGGAAGTCAGTAGACTGAATACTTGCTGCTCTGGGTATTATGAACATGTCTGGGAGAAGAGATGCATAGTAAAGCTTTCTCCTGGTAGCAAATTATTGAAATGCCACACGATGAAACAGGCAAAGTAAACCTATTGCTGCATATAATAAAGCTCCATCTGCCAACACTGACAGTATTTGTTATCTGTGCCTTTTCCTTGCACAAGAGTTTCCCAGCAGCTTTGATAACGTTTTTGTTATTCTATCCTAAATACATTTTTCATGAGCAGCTATTAATAGCTGTATTTTCAACAAGGAAAACATGAGTTTCACAGCCACTTTGCATAAACCTAGTAAGTATATTTACATACATGTGTCTCAGGGAATCAGCACGTCAAACTGCATTTACAGAGGAAGCAGATATGCTTAGTCCCTCTTTCTAAATGGGGGACTTTCCCTTAAAGCAACTGTCATTTCTCTTGGCAAGCATGGAGATGAAAGTACAATTTATACAATTTCAAATACTCAGACTGGTCAGTATCTTTAGACAACTATATATATAAGCTGAAACCAATGCAAATACATTTTATTGCCTTAGCAATTACTACTCAGAGTAATCTCTCAGGTCCAGCCAAGTGCCAGAAACTTTGAAGGGTAGAGATTCTCCGGCGGCTTTAGGCAACCAGTTCTGGTATTTACCACCCTCACAGTCTGGCTCCATCTTTTCTGCATCCCCTGAACAGATACACCAGCTCCCCTAGCCTCTCCCCACATGTCCTGTAGTACAGTCCCCTAACAATTTTGGCAGAACTCTGGACTCTTAATAGTATTGGGGTTGCTGCAGACTGGACACAACACTCTGTGTGAGGTTTTACAGGTGTCAGATAGGGGTGGAAGATCACTGTCTTAGACCTGCTGTCTCCATCTTTATTAACACAGCCCAGAATGCAAGACTTGCAAGCCTTTCCATTTGATTCTTTTGAACCTTTTGTCAGTCAGTCTTTTTCTTCTGCCTGTCCTGGTCCATTTGAGCATTAACCCTACCTCTAGCATGCTGACTGCTCCCCCTGCCCAGCCTCTAAGTTGGTGTCATCTGCAAACTTGCTGAGAATGCTCACCATCCCACCACCTATGTCTTAATTAGGACATCAAACAGTATGGGTCTCAGTACTGATCCCTGAGGGATACTACTCTTTGCTGACTGCTGGCCTGACTTTGCACCCGTGATAACAACAATGACCACAGCGAGCAGTTAAATCAGTTTTCCAGACCACTTTATTGTCCACTTATTCAGCCTTTGCCTCACTAATTTAGTCGTAAGGAGGCTGAAGAAGATTGCTAAAGTTAAGGTATGCAATATCCACCACTCTTCCCTTCTCCATAGAGCCAACCATCCCACTAGATGAGTCACACTTGATTTGCCCTCAGTAAGCCCATGTTGGCTTCTTGTGCCTCTGGTGTGTAGAACAAACTTGTAAGAGAATTTGCTCCATAATCTTCTGAGAAACCAAGGTTGGGTTGGCTGAAGTTGCCTGGATTCCAGTTTATGTAATGTATTTAATAAAGGTGATATCCATAATATCTTATATTGTTATTTTTCACTTTTGAGAAGTATTAATATTAATATATTCTCATCTGCAACTTTTATGATAAAGATATGTTCTAGAGAAGGGAGGATTTAGCCATAAATAAAAAGTTACTTCTGTCTCTCAGATACTTTCCTTCAGGCACTGTCTACTTCTGTCTACACTATGATAGTCTTGTTTGCTCTGAGGAAAGCCCTTTAGAAGGTTAAATTACTACCTAAATTCTAAGATCAGTTAGATAAATATCTGCATCAAAATACCAGTGAATGTATTCACTTCAGATATGCATTTATTGTTTCAAAAGGATGTTGTGTTACTGAAGGAAGATGGTGTTTACTCAAACTAGAACGCAGCAGATGCTTTAATTAGACATGCAAGCACAAGAGAAAATTGTTTAATACAGTACAGGCAAAACAGCTGCCTCCTACAACATGTTTAACTTTCTATTGTAAAATAAGTTCTTAGGTTAATGTGACATTGAATTGCCTCAGATGTTTGCTTTCTAAATCAAAAATGTTATGTTATTCTGGTATTGTGGACCAGGCTTTACAGCACTTCAATATATATTCAATAAACACAACAGGTTGTGGAGGAGGCAAATGCAACTAAGGGTTCCTGCTACCTCTAACACGGTCTAGCTCTCACCGAGGGACCCCAGGGGTAGATGTCATCCCACACACAGCTCACTGTAACCAGTTGTGTCACAGAGTATACAGTGGTAAGGAGAAGGGTATTTACCCCTGTATTCGGACAATAGCTAGAAATTTTGTCAGGAAAACATCTTCCAGCTAAATTTTACTACGAAGTTACAAGCTAAAGATTCTTTCATAATGTATACAAACTATTGATCTGTCTCTTCTCTCTTTCTGAGTGACTCTGCAGAAAAAGTTCTGGTATAAAACTCTTCACTTCCACCCTTTCAGGAGCATTCCTTCTCTTGTATCTGGACTCAGTAGCAGGAAGAGGGAACCTAGATCGCATTATCTAAAACAAAGAGCAAATTTTCTTTGGTCTCTCACCTAAACACACATCTATGTACAGACCAGATGTAAGAATCTAACCCTATGTAACTACTTCTATCCCCACTTTTTAATGTTACTACAGTAGCAATGTTAAGAGATGCTGCCATAGAAATATTTGAATGACTGTCATATGCAATGGAAACTGTATTTACACATGCAGAGATTCCTAATCCTGCCATTCCTTGGAGAAAAATTGCTTGTTTACGAAGTCTGACAGGTTTTCCACCATACGTTTGTTTTTTTTTCACCACTGCAAGTGTTGTCAGATTCTCCCAAGAATAGACAAAATAACAATATTTCATCAGTGGACAGCTTCTTTACTTTTGAAAGCATTTATTTCTGGGCCCTGAATGAAACTATGCTATGCCCCACCATCTCCACACTCACTCTATTACCTTATGAAGTGCAGTTGTTTTTAGGGTATGCTAAATTGCATATCAACTCCAGGTTACAAGAGGATTTCTGTTTAGAGCTTTAGTTGTGATTGTGAAACACGTGTTGCTACTATCTGTTGTGGTTTAACCCAGCAGGTGGCACTGAAGAAAGAAGCAGAGCCCAAGTGGTAACAAAGAACAGTACAGTAGCTCATCCCCCTTCCCCTCTCCTGGATGAGAATGGGAGAAGAATCAGAAAACAAAAACTCGTGGGCTTAGATAAGAACAGTTTAACAGAGCAGCAAAGGGGGAGAAAATACAGCAATGATAACAGCAAAAGAATACGCAAAGCAAATAATCAATTGCTCACTGCCCAGAGGAAAACTGATGCCCATATGCACTCCTAAGTCACAATCTCAGCTCACTTTTGAGTCATGGACCAGATCCCATTCTGATCCATACCGCCTGGCTGACTCACAAGTACTGGACATGGCAGTGATGGCATGGAATATCTTCTTACCCAGTCTGGTCAGCTGCACTGGCTGTATCCCTTCTCAGTTTCTTTTGAAAATTAACACTTCCTCTGCCAAAAAACAGATTAACCCTTTCCCAGCCACAACCAGGACACTGTCAAAGAACAAGGAGAAACAAAATATAGATATGTTAAGATAATACTAATATATAATTTGTTAACTTTGTTTTATTCATAGCCAGCTACCTGTGATAATTCGTTTTTCTGAACTATAGTCACAGTTAAAATAGAGTAATCCAAACGCAAAATGTTACGCTAAGAGAATTTTGTAACTCAATGAGAGATTTCAGGTCTGGTTCAGTAGATTGAACGGGTTACACATGAATGTTCTGGGTACTAATTTTCAGCAGTTTAGCGAAAAATAATTTATAGCAGGCATTACAAAGCAATGTAGTAAGGAGGTTTCATGAATCCTCTAATCCTCAATATGTAGTAGGAAGGTGTAATTTTAACTAAACTGAGTACATGACTTTTTGAGAAACCTACAATAAAAATAATTCATCAAAATAAATCTTTCACATTCACAGAATCTTTCAAAATTGTTTGTGGTAGAGCTATTTTCTTTATTACGGTTTTCCTCATGTAATTCATTGTTGTTATCCCATTTGATTTAACAGTATCATAATCATAGAATAATTCATAGAATAGTTAGGGTTGGAAGGGACCTTAAAGAACATCTAGTTCCAACCGCCAATGATAATAATGATATGCAAGATTTTACTGAAAATTCCTATCCAAGAAAATTATTATACTCTCAGACAGAGAAAAGTATTCATCAATTTAATTGACCAAAGAATCATTTGCATGGGAAGTTAATTGATTCTTAAATGTATACCCTTCCTTCAGCTGCTCTGCAAATACCACTTCCACGGTTTACTCACAGTGAAAATATCAACACAGAAAATGAGTTTGCATACAGCTGTAGTTATCAAACGGCTATGAACTGATCTGAACCGGTAACACTAAAAGCAGTTGCCAAGGGCTAGTTACACATTTCCTTCTACAGAAAAATCATACCCTCTCCAAATAACTTTCTATGTTGTCCCTGAGCTTTAACACATTGAAGTCCTACTTAGCTACATGACATTTTCACTGACCTTAGCCCACTTTTAATGCCAGTGGAAAAGCATCAGTGATACCATCACCACACCGTGTTTGGTGTGGACACCCTAAAACGGAGGCCTTTCTGGCCTGGATATTTGCGCTTGCAAGTCACATCCATCCAGTTGGAAGCCTCATCTTTTAACTGCAACTGTTGCTCTAATCAAAAAACTGCTCTACACTTACCAGAGCAGATCTCCAAGCCCACGTAGCAAATAGTATCTTTTCAACTGACATTTTACCCTTGGATATGTTGACAAATTTTTAAGCTATTAATAGTTTGTTTCTAGATACTTGCAACCCTATTTCCAAGAAAATTTTAGGTTTTTTCTGCTGGAAATATTTGGGTCACTAACCATTGTTTTACTAGCTGCAAATGCGGATGCTGGACTAGTACACAGGTATGTCGGCCAAAAGAACAGAAGCAAACAACAGTCCCGGTTTCAACAAGTTTCTTGTAGATAGGCAATTAAGGTTGTATAAAGATCTTCTGAGTCCCTGGGTCTGAGCAACACTTAACAAGCGTGATCTTAAATATTGTAAAAAGATATTCTAATACATTCAAACCAAAAGCCTTCAGGACATCAGTTTCTTGACCAATGTTGCAGATATTTTGTTCACGAGGTTACTTATGTGAGACAAAGTTTTATCTAAGTTGATAGTTGTCTGTTGTACATTTGATTTCAAGTACTGGTCTTTTTAGTTTTAAAAAACAGTAAAAAATATTTAGTTATTTCAGTGAAAGAGCTTTCAGCTAGTAATATTTTAGTCTTTATATTTTCTCAGTGTACCGGTATGGTGTTTAATTGACTAGTTGATTAGCAGTTTCAGTTCTAGAAATAGGTTAGGGACATTTTTCCAGTGATTTTATCATGTGGTTGCAGATAGTATTGGCACGTACTGCATGAGAAATTGAGCTAATTACATTTCTTTTTGCCCTTATCAAGCAGTATGATTAATAAAAAATTAAATCTGAGAAATGTTCTGTACAAATAACAGGCTATATGAAGGAATGATATTGACCCTGCAGGGGTTTGAAATAGGCTAATGTGAAAGTTCTGAAGGGATCGGCCATGCTAAAAATAAGTTATATATTTCCAAGAATGATTTCAGAACTTTTTATGTGGTTTTATGAATAATGCAATGTAGTATTGCATTATTTATGTGCTGTACAACGTGGAGTTGTTTTAAGTATCTATTACACATATGCTTCCCTTCTGGTTATCAGATTAGTTAAACCCTAATTTTGGTTTGATGAAAGGGAGATTTTCAGAGAAGAAAGGCAATAATTTTATGAATGTTCTTTAAAAGGCATTGGTGATTTTTAGAATGCCTTCTTCCTTCATTATTCATTAACCAGTCAGATATGAATTCTGACTCCCACATGCATTTTTTATTTATTGTTTCTGCTTCCTAATATGAAAACTGAAAATTTTAATAAGATAATAATGAATAGTAGATGGGAAATAATGAATAATGTATGACTGGTTAAAAAACAAGATCTCATAAAATAAATGATAAATATGCAAAATTTAGGGCTCACAACTGGGTTTTTTTTCTGCTATAGCAGCCTCTGAACACTCACTATTACTTCATTCAATGAATTCACCATGTTAAGTGTCAAAGTGAGGGGCAGTGTTGAAAGCCAGGTATAAGAGGAAAAGTTTTGAACACTCACTGTTACTTCGTTCGATGAATTCACCGTGTTAAGTGTCAAAGTGAGGGGCAGTGTTGAAAGCCGGGTATAAGAGGAAAAGTTTTCTTTTAAAAAATAGAAGTTAAAGATTTAAAATCACTTCACATGACTTTCAACACTTTTGTATTGAAATTCACTTCACATGGAGTAAATTTTCTTTTCTTAGTGCATCTACGAGATGTCTTAATGCAATTGGTATGAACATAAAACATTGGTTTGGTTTTGTGACAGTTTGAAGGACACAGTTAGAACTACAGCATCAATTATTTTCTATGTCAGTCTTTAACTCTATACTTCTCCAGTGTAACGTACCTTATAAATAAAATTGCTTTCTGCTGTAAGAGCAAGGGAAGTCACAAAATTGAAAGGGTGTGTCTCAAGTTTCTCCTTCCCCGCTGGAAAATTCTACAGGGATGAAATAAGGCAGAAGGAAAAAAAAAACCCAAACAAATATCTTTGGATTATATGTGACATTTATATCAACGTAGAAATTTCGTTGCACAGTAAAATGAATCTTCAAGAAAAGTAGACATTTAAGCAGCCTTTATTCTAGCAAGAAAATACAAAAAAATATCTCATACATAAACGTAACATAATGACTGTGAATAAGGAGAGAATCCCTAATTCCCAGTCTTCCTATGAAAAATATATCAACATATTTGTAGGGTCTTAGAGCCAGTTACAGCTGCCAATAATCCAAAAGCAACTGGTACATGCAAAAGGCACCGGAGAGGTACAGTGAGATCTTCTCTGTGTTTACATATTCCTTATTATTAATAAAGAACTTTGGGGAGACTGAAACTTATTTTTGTTTCTATAACAAAAGATGTGCTTAGAAAGTTTCTTCACATGGTAGATTGCATTTAACATTCTTTCTCATCTCAACAATATAGAAACTGCGTAATAATTTACTTATTTGTTGTCTACATGTCTTTACGTATTAATGTTACATTTTCAATAAGAGTAGCACAGACATTTCAATTTATCATATAAGCGTTCCCAAACCCAAGGCAAAGACGAAGTTGAGTAACATGGGATTAAAAGAATAAAATAGATTCTATAACTTTACTTTAATAAAGCTGGTATAGTCACAGCTTCACAGAATCTTACTTGAAAATTTATTTTCATTTTATACGAAACGTGTTATGTATAGCTACAGGTAATATTTCAATCCATGTTCATTCTACTTCATATGCCAAAGAATTAGAGTTTCTTTCTAATGGTTAGGATTGTGAGCAACACAGAAGTGAGACTTAGTCTGAAAAAAGACATGAGTTAATATGCCTTGGAAAATTATTGTGTTAAATCCAGCTATGGATTAAGGGGAAAAAAACCCCAAGGAAACCAAACCAAAGAGGCAGAAATATTGATGTAGTCTGTAGGGCATTAACAGGTATAAAATCAGAGACATTTTGCAACATGATACAGCTCCATCAGGAACTTTGCAATTTATGAAAATGTGTTCATAATTACAAGTATCATTACAGACCAGGAAAATGATAGATCTTCTGTTTCTGATATTGATGAGACTACATCTAGAATAATACCTGTAGATAAGACTCCTCAATACCATGACAGAAACACTAAAGTGTATTATTAAGCGAATCTCAACTCTCAAAGGATACTTGGTGTCCCATTCATATAAGCCTGAATGTATTGGTTTAATTTTTGGTTCCTACAAAAATATGGCCTAAATAATCTCACCGCTGGATGTCTATCCATTCATCTTCATAATGCTTGAACCTACCATCCAGTTTTAATGAAACTCTAAGTGTTTCAATGTTTTTAACTTTCTACGGGTTTGGGGAACACCAGGGGCTAGAGGAAGATTCAACTCAATACTGCCACTGGAGGAAATGCTACAATGTGAACAGGATAGTTATGGTTTTTGTCTGAGTTGGCTGACAAAATTTCAGTCTGCATGAAGGAGAGGAATATTATTTTGCCAACACACATAAAGCCTCATAAACAAAACTTCAGTACTGTAGTTCAAATCTAACATCTATGTCCCCAAAAGGAACTCCTTTAGCTACAGAATTTATTGCAGTATGTTCATCAATGTTATAACATAACATTGTTGTGATTCTATGATTTGCATTAATTTATATTAATAACCATTAACCATAATAATATATAAAATTAGGAGTAATGTTGCATAACATCACATTTCAGATTATTTTTCTCATCTTCAGGTATGTCTGTATTGTACCATCCTGAAAGAATAAAAAATGTTAAAGAGAGAAACTTAAATCCAGGTTCTGTTTACTCTACTTTTACAGCAAATATATATTTTATTTTATTGTCATTGTTCCTGCATCTAGAACCTTCATCTGAATCACATACCATATATTGTGGTATGAAATGTACAAATTTGTAGCAAATATAGTGTTTACTGTTTCACATTCAGAAAGGAATAATGACATTTGGATAAAATAATTGATTTGGTCAGGACCATCATATCGTCTTTGAATGCAGCCATATAGCTGAGGAAATAGTTATCACCCACATCTTCTCCAAAGAACTTGCCTGCTATCCTGTGTTTTCAGAGAGACTTTCAAATCAAATTGTCAAACACCAGCTACATGTACTATGATTCATCTGCTTTGCCTTTTTCATAACTATCCCATAGCTGAACAGAAAAATCTGTTTCACAGGTAGAGAATATTAATCACGGTACTTTTTCCTTTGGTGGGTGAACAGGCATTAGGAAGTACAGGACAGTCTAAGTGATTTAGTACTCTCAAATTTAGAAACAAGAAGGTTTATCACTCAGCACACAAAAGTACAAATGCTATCTCCAGTGTCTTCACGTCTCTCTTGTGCCAGGGAGTCCAGAACTGGACACAGTACTCCAGTTTATAGATCACCAGGGATGAGCAGAGGGAAAAGATCACCTCTCTCAACCTGCTGTCAATACTTTGCCTAACACATCCCAAGATACTGCTAGCTTTCTTTGCCACAAGGCCACATTGCTGTCTTATGTTCACCTTGGTGCCCACCAGGAGGCCCAGGGGGTTTTCTGTCAAGCTGCTTTCCAGATGTATGGCCACTGGCATATATTGCTGCATGGATGGCCCCTACGAGCTGGATTGGAACACGTAGGTCTAGATAAACAGTTTAACTATTTTTTTGATGAGTCTTCAAATCATAAGGTTATTTATAAAAAGGAAAATATCTCATTACATTGTTTAAAGTCAGTTTTCAGTCATCAGCTCCACACAGAAGGCCCGTCCATCTGCAGCAAAGAATGCCCATAGTTAAGCACCAAGGCTTTCATTTGTCTCAGCACCGACAATGCTTCAGACACCTCACCTTCCGTTCACCAGTGACAGATGAAGACAGATCAAGAAGCCACGGAAACCAAGAGGGTTTTCCCGTGCACGAAAAATGGTTATCACTGAAGACAGGTCTTTAGTGGAGTGACTCCTCTTTCAGAAGACTGGATGATGTCATCCCAGCATCACATGATTTGATATGAAACTGTCTACTGTACATAGTAGGACTTAAAATGTCAACAACGAAAGCTCAGGGAAAAAATGACAGAAACAAGATAACATGCCATACTTAGTTTTACAAGTCTTCCGAACTACTTCTGGCAATTTGCTGGCAATATTTCCTGGATATAAAATTATTGCAGCACGCCAGGAATTAAATACCACAGTATTATAGACTGTCCTATGGGATTAGCTGCCCACTACAATTCTAAACTTGGAGATCATGAAAAAAGAAATGGATATGATATTCCTTCAGTCAGTCCCATAAAATATTGTATTTATTGTGGGGAGAAAAAGTGTCTTATTTTGGATTAAACAGGCAAGTGAGTCTTAGTCTGAGAAACATTGTTTTCTTATTCCATATATTCAGTAATGTCAGTTTCTGTTAAGTAGAATTTGAATGAGATGAAGTGTTGCAATCTGAAGCTAAATCAGTCTTCAAAAAAAATATGAGCTATTGTTTCCTAATTCCAAAGATGATAGCATGCTGTCAACTATAATATTAAACAAGAGAGTCTTTCTCAGTGTAGCTCACATTTATAGCAATGTAGTTTAGTGCAGAAAGTGGAAAGATACTTATATGCTTTTTAACATAATGTCAAACATCACGGTTCAATAAATATACACACATACGCAAATAGTGACATTTGTCCCAAAAATATGAAATATTATGTTGTGGTTTGTGGAAATGCTGAAAATTATGTACCTCGCTAGCTGTTGCATCTACTGTCAAATTGTACTCAGATTCAATTATTTTGGAGTGAGGAATCATTAGTTTTAGAAGGAATCATCTTAAGGAGGCAGAATTCTGCTTGATATATTTTTAGAAGTGAAGATAGTTTAAACTTACTTACTTCCTTACTTTATCTTCCCCATGCAGCAGAGCACTTACAACGTGGTGAAAGACAAACACTGACTATGATGTCTAGATCTCTAAATCTTTTCTTTGTCCCAGAGAATAATTTTTTAAAACATTTAAGCTGCTAATTTTGACCTGCTGGTAAGACTATTCAGTAAACCTTGACCTTGATTCCTACTTGGCCTCATTTAATAAAATTATTTTTCTCCAAACTGAACTTTAGAGAAATGAGAAGGAAGATAGAAAGGAAGACATTATCTCTGACTTAGATAAGACTAGGGATCACATCTTTACAGCATGATTTTAGGCGTTAATTAAATTTAAGGCATAGCTATAAACATCACTCTTTAAAAGCGAACGCAATATGAAAACATTTGACTGTCAATGATGATATATCATATACATGCATTTTAGTTTTTAATTCAGTTATGATTAATTGGAAGTGTACAGAAGCATGAATCAAATTCCAGCTAAGTATACATAAGCAGCATAGCAAAAGAGGATCAGGATATATTTATTCATAAAAGTATGCAAAGCTGAGAAAAGTGTTGTACAAAGCTCTGGTCTGAACAGTGCCTTATATAGGCAACAAATGCTTCGTGACTGAGTCATCTTTAGACTTGTGGGGACTTTGTCAGTACCTGTAGCAGAAGTTTGTCCTTATTACCCCCCTCGCTGCATGATCTGCATTGCTGTCTGCCTTGAACTGTGTCTCCTCCTGGTTTCTGATTGCCCTGGTAGCTCATCTCCTATTGCTGTTTTTGTTTAGAAGATGCTGGAAAAGCATTCCAATCTTGGAAGGAAAGAGTTTGCTTTGCTAGAGTCTGAACAGCTGCCGCATTGTCCTGCATATACCTGAGCTGTCAAATAAGTCAAAACTTCTAAGAGGCATATGTAAATATTACATCTTAAAATTTTTAAGGTTTATGTGTATTTTTAAAAAACATACTCAAAGTATTCTTCAGTAATTAAATGAGTCTAAGACAACAGGAAAGAAGAGAAATGCTATAGAATGTAAAGAAAGTGGTAACGTGGTATTCTATTGAATAGAAAATTAGTTGTTTACTACATAGAATAAAGGAACACATCTATGAGGGAAACATGAAGCAGGAGAAATTGGTCTGAAAACAGTGAATTGATGCTTCAGGGTAGCTTTTTTTTTTTTTTTTGAGTAGGTGAGTAAGGGGGCATGAAGGTTGTATTTTCCAGCTTGTTTTCTTCTTTTTCTTTCTTCCCATTGTGTAGATTTCAAAGGTTCAGAGATTTTCCCTTTTTCTTTTTTTTTTTTTTTTTGCTGGTTTGTACTTGCTACTACTTCATGGAAACAGAAATCAATCATTTCAGGATTTTGCAGGATCATATTAAAGATATTTTGGAAGTCCCGAGTTCAGTGTGATTTGCAGATCCAGACAGTTCAGTAATGTATAAGCAAAGAAACTTCACATTACCGAAGCAGACAGTAAATCTTGTTAATTACTGTCAGATTCAGAAGTACCCTGTTATTGTCCCTAGAGAATATTTCTCTCACAGAACCTACTTTTATGATTTCCATCTGGAAAAGAGAGTTTGCCCTTTCCATGGAAATAAATCTGGCACCTAGATCTTAAAGACCTCATTGTCTAGTTCAGAGCCTTTAGCAAAATAACCTGCACAACACCTAACACCTTCACTCAGTTTCTAAACTATAAAGCTATTCCTTGTCTCCCCTGTGGGGGCCAATTTCTCCACAGTCAAAATTTCTATTTTGTCAGTATTATCCAAATGTGTAATTTTCACATTATTTCTATACATGTTTTATGCAGATGTTCATGCATTATCTCTCTGCCCAAGTTTTGCAGACCTGTTTTTTTTGAGCTCGAGTTCATACATTATCAAGTTGGTTTTAGAAGTATCATAACAATTTCCTTGTGAAATATAGGAAATACATTGAAATTAGATGTCTAAGGAGGAATTACATAATTAAAATGTCAGCAACAACTTATCTTTAAAAAAAAAAAGAATATAAATCCCTGTTTTTACAAACATATCGTTGCATTTCACCGGTAGCTAGTTTTCCCAGGAGTAACATAGGCAATTAGAAAGATTTGCTACATACATAGAAAAATAACATTTGTAGGTAAATTCCCTCAAGAAGATTTATTTTAATAAAAGAATCACACTGAAAAGAAACTCTTTCATTTTGTGGCACAATTACTACCAATGACATATTACTGCAGTGAACTCACTGATTTCTTTTTAGTCTAGCATCATATTTCACTGCCTGCCCCTTCTGCTTAGTATATATGGTACTGTAATGCTGCTCAGTAAAAGAAAAATTGCTCATTGTTTGCTGCTAGTCTTTAATTTGGACTTTTTAATTACACTTAGATGGGCTTAAATTGTGGCAATGAGTATAGTGAAGCTAAGAGAGAGATGATTCACAGGGAGGAAATGCAGGGCTAGTCTTATATGGCCAAGTACCTGCAGATTTATGCCTGTTCTGCCTATTTTCCAGTCTGGCCTTCTCTAAAGAAAATCTAGTCAGCAAGCTGTACAGACACATTAGTGCAACGCCGTGCTTAAGTCAATATGCCCTGAGAAGAGGTACCAGTATGGGCTCCTCTGTAATCAATAGGACAACAGAACTATATCAGTTCTAGGGCTTCATCAAATCTCTTTCAGCTGATGGAGACAAACTATTATCTCCTTGTAATTATGTCCATTGGCACCACTGCTAACTTTTGTTCTAGCAAGATCGTCTTTTCCAGTGGCATGCCTGGAATAAGTTTTCTTATTTAGATATATCTTTTATACCCCTGAGAGTGTGTTTTAATGTGTTTTTCCAATAGTTAGATGATGACCAGCTTTTGTAAAACTGAGGGTAGATGAAATTGTCTGAGATTATAAGTAAGGCTCCTTACAAAAGGTATCACGCTGGTGCTATACTGGAACTTCCAAATAAGTTCAGCTGTTCTATAGATTTTCCTGACAGGGCAGCCTGAATGTCATTAATGCCTAACACTGTCCTCTGCCTCTCCGCTCATCTTCTGACATCCACTTCCTTAAAGACTTATAGAAGTCTTCAGAGTCCATCCATGAAGGATGGATGATCCAGGTCTTGACGTCAGATGTAGCTGTTATGGGGATGATGAGGGTGACCTCCATCATTCTTTTTGGCTGCAGCCCTTACTGGGTCGAATAGTGTGATTATCCTGTTATACAGGGACAGTAGGGAGATAGACTTGGCTACCTCAAAATACTCTAACTTCTCATTGAATTTGAAGCATTAATCTCGTTGCTAAATACCAGCTTTAGATTTTCCTACTACAGAAATTTATTGCTCGTGCTAATTTTAGGAGTTAAAACTAACGAAGGAAGATGCTGTTCACTTAATAAATCGAATAGAATGCAAAGCATCCTTTGATAAATCCCTGTACTGACTGCTTTCTCACTTCCAAATCTTCAACAAAAATGAAGCATGAAACATTTGCACCCCCAGAAGGGCACTTCTCTTCAAACTTGTGGATGAGTGAAGACTTCAGGTAAAATTGGAGTCTCTTTGCATTGTAATGTAAATGCATGCCAATGACTACTGTATAATTATAATATTATAAATTGCAGATGTATTTATCACACACCAAATGTCTATAAGGCTGTATTCTGTCAATCAGCTTAACACAGTTGTTTAATACAGCATGAATTAAATATCTGATCTTTATTAGCAATTAGCATATGTTTTTATTTTTCTTCACAAACTACTCACTATTAAAAACCTTTGCTGTAGATGAAAACACTTTGTGATTATTTCAATTAATAAATAGATGCTGAAATTACCATAGTACCTGATAGTATTAAAATATGATTTCTAGTTTCTGAGAAGTATAACTGCTTGTGAGAGCTACTATTCTTCTGTTGCATTGCAGAAATGTCTGTTTATGACATGTTGAAAAGGAGGCCTCGCTTGTTACACTCTCTACCCAGCAACTGTTAAACATTGTGGTTTTACATCTTCTTTCCTAAATCCATTCTGATTTGTTGTTTTCCGTATTATGGATATTCGTATTAAATTGGAGTTTGGATGGCATAATTTTGTCTGTTGCATAGCACAGGATATTTAGAAGTATGAAAACCTAAGGACACAGCTATACATTGATTTTTTTTAAATATCTCATGACACACTAACTCTAATGATAGTCAAATGTTCCTCCATGCCTTTAAAATTTACAGCCATCTGTTAACTCCTAGATATCGCCTTTCAACGCCAAAGCAGGCAGGAATAGCACAATTATGTCTTAAAGGCTGCAGAGTCGTATTGGTTTAAGGTTAAGAGACAGGGCCTGAGAGCACTGCAGAGATGAACCAACCTGATCACGGTGATGACCCTGAATTTAGGTACAGACACAGGTGGGATGGAGGGTGAAAGCAGGAGGGGCAGCTCCCCTTCATTCCTGCTCCGCAGTGCTTTGTGCTGGGCTGAGTGGGGAGAACAGAAATAATGCAGATACACTCTTGGTTGCTAAACAGAGCTCTGCAGCTCTGCCCTTGGTGACATAATCTGTTTTCAACAAACTCTAGTCTGCTGTTACTTGATAAAGAATGAAAGAACACAATGTTGAGGGAAAATTAAGCAGAACACAAGCACATCCTTAATGGATTCCATAACAGGGCTGCTTCAGTTATGACACAACAGCAAACTCCTTTTTCATTTTGGTTTTTTTTTTTTTTATGTTTTACAGAAATCGAAAACTTGAATTTGATACAGAAATGTGTTCTTTTATGTGGTTAACATATTTGTGCTTAAAGTATTCATTTATAGGTTTATTTAAGCCACTGGCTATATTCCAAAGAATGAATGGAGTTTTTGGACCTTGAAAGTGAAAGAAGAATAATTTACAGGAAGGAATGACTTGTAGCGGGTACATCTGAGATCATACTTTAGAGCAAGGTTCTGTCTTTGAAGTATTGACTGGAAAAGAATGAACTGATTATTGTGAGGACAATCAAGTAGTACGGGGCAGAGAGAAAAAGTCTGTAGGAGAAGATTGCTATTACTTTGGAATGAATAAGTAGAATTGCAGGGGAAATAAACTTCGATGTACAGAGTAATTGTCTAGGACAAAAAAAAATGTTTACACCAGCCTCTGTGAATCCAAGACTAACTCCATCTTTCAAAGGAAAGACAGCTGAAAGCTTTAATTTTTCTAATTTTTGCTTTTTTCACTCGGCTAAAGGACAGGTATTGACTTAACAGGTAGCCACCTGTACATTACGAACATTTTTAACAAAGAAATTGGAAGAATAGTGAAAAGTAAAAAAAGTAAAGTCCTAGGAAACAAAAAAAAAAAAAGCAGTGAACTGGAAGGAGGAAACTTTAAGGACTTTTTTAATCCTGGGAGAATAACTGGTAGTAGCCTGCAGCAACATTCAAACCTGAAAACCGTGATCAAAGAAGCTGTAGGATGGACCAGCTGTCTGCGATGGGCCACGAGACAGAAGAGTCTTTAGGCTTATACCTGAGGTCGTATTGATATTTAAAGAAAAGAAAAAATAAGGGTGTCAGAGAAACCCAGAACAAGAATAAAGGAGCCTCTGAAACATAGCTGGAAAATAAGCACAGTATCTACCGAAAGTTGAATTTAGTTCTTGTAATATGTGCCAGGTGTCAAGATGCACAATTAAGCTAGACGAGTAACATAGCTTATCAAGACTCTTTCAAGAAGTACTAGAGAGGCATAGTTGTAATTAGCCAGGGCTGCACTATTCTTTCTAGGTTGCACCAATTCTGTCTGCCTGGATTTGTACTGTAATATTTTCTCCCAGTTTCAGCTGATTTTGGTTATATAATTTTTCTCTGCAGTGCAAATGATTATTTCAGGAGATAGTTATGCTTATTGACTGTATATGGATATACACATGTGGAATGTGCGAACCTTGACAATTGTTGTACTGCTGTTCATATTTCTGAAGCTAAAATTGAACCCAGCTAAGTAAAATATAAAGGAAGTACAACAGGTAATTTTCTTGTCTGTCCTTTGCTCTTGGATTCTCCTTACTTCACAAACTAAGTTAAAATTCTTCTTCAGTTCAAGTATACTTTTGTTTGGTTTTCAGTTTCTAATGGTAAAACTGACGAAATTATTTTATGAGGGTTCCTGCAATCAAGATTCCCAGTTTTTCCTCATATGAGTACACTTCTGGTAATATTATTTCAACTTTTCTGTTATATAAACTTTAAACCTGAATATAATAAAGGTTAGCTTTTACTAGCCAATTCAGTTTCCATTTTAAAAGGCACACAGAGCAATTTGCGTATGATCCATCCCTACAGTAACACACTGAATGAATGTCACTTGATGCATGACTTCATTCAACCAAAACTTTCCCAAAAGCTCCCTATGAAGCTTGACCAAAGTCCTCAGATTGTAAGAAATCATTTTTACCTTCTTAATTAAGACCCATGTAATAGGTCAGCAATGGCTTGGTTCTTCTCCAACTAAAATGATCTGTAAAGCTTACACTGATATCAATGAAACAGGGATTAGGCCAACACTTAAGAGATTTTTGCAAATTCTATTGATATGTCGCTGCAAGTTGGTCTGATTCTCCTGCCTTGAACATTATACACACAAAACATACAAACCTCCAAGCAGCAGGTCCAGCTTCAGGCAAAGTCATCTGTTCCTTCACACAGCAGCTTACCAAGGGCAGGTGACAAAAGGGCCATGGCTTTTCCTGCTTGCCTCATCCATGCAAGGGCCTGAGAGAGACAGCTGACTTTTCTGTCAGATTTGGGAAGAGTCCCCTCCAACCCAGAGCTTCCCATTCCTTTCTCTTTTATCTTTCCATGGCAGAAATATGGTGGTCACAGGCCCATAATTTGCCTTCAGGAGAGAAAAAGTTCAGCTCTAGATGGCTGCAAAAGCATGGTGTGAAGTATCAAAATAACCCTCTTCTAATGGCTTTGGTTTTATTTCATAGTACATTTCTTTGCTGTTCCTACAATTCCAAGCACTTTTTCTTTCCTTAATTGCTTCTGATTTAATGCATTTTATATTACAATATATATTTTATATTTATAAAAAAATTCAATCACTCTGTCTGAGCAACAGAAGAAAACAATCCCCCAAACAATTCTTGCCAGGCTGAAATTGCCAGGCTGAAAAAAAACAATTCTCTTAGACATGGGGATAGGAAGAAAGCTATTGAACACGCTCATAAACAGATACTTATTGAACGAATAATTTTTGTTCTTGGGTTATATTCAACCAGTGAAAGGATTCTGAGAGAAGGGAATAGTTCCAAGTAAAGCTGTGTACAGTGTTTATGGAATCTAATTCACAGACTGTAACAGTAGAGAAGACTTCATATTTAAAATCAGATAAAAGAGATTCTGTTGTATTCATTCAAACAGTAGTATGCAATGGGTTCTATTTCGGGCTGCCAATTAACTCAAAAACTGAGACAAATCTCAATTAGTAAATCAGAAGATCTAGTCAAGATCCCTAACCTGCAGTATTTCTCAAAGAAAGTTAAACATATATTTTGAAAAAGTCTCTAGAAACCACACCTATCAGAAGCAGCAGTGTATGTCTGTTGCTGGTTTCACTAGCAAGTTTCGTTACACCAGTTTTTGAAGATCATAATGTCTGAGATTTTATTTTGCTATATTATTCTTTAATTCTCCCATTCCAAGAGAAATAATTTTTACAGCTAAGATGTTAAGACAAAAAGGAACTTGAATCTTTTGACTGTCACCTGTCAAAATAGATTATCATGTTCTCACGTTCCTTTAGATTAACACATCGTGAATACCTTGATTCAAGATTATGTATTGCAGCCTATCATAGTGCTGAGACTCTATTTTCAACTAACTTTCATCACAGTAAACAATACTTTGCTTAAAACAGATTGTACTTCTGTTGCATAAGCTACTTCTGAACCAAATGTTTCTCTTAAAATGAATCTTTAATTCATGTCCTTGTGACAACTTCTGCAGCTGATTTATGTTTTGTTAATTTTGTTTATTCTTTTATACTTTAATGCTAGTTAAGTAATCATCACAAGATTACTATGTTTTATTCTGTTTTGCAGTGTTGTCTGACTCCCTGTAAAGATTTTACATTTATTTTAACACAAACCTCTAACCAGTCAAGAAAGACTACACCATCCGACTCCTACCAAATAACATAAACTTGTGTGAACCATCTACACTTCTTCTTTGAGAACCACAGGTAGTGAGACAGTGATATAAAGAAATTATATTCTAAGTAACAAGCTAGAAACACCAAGATATACTTCAATCTTTCTCAAGAACTGGGGCACTAAAGTCAAGGCTAGAATGCTACCACTAGGAACTGCAGCTTTGGATCCACCCACACATCTTTAAGAAGAGACAAAGTATGTCTCCATCTTGTTCTATCTTTCTGCTTTCTGGGTGGAGCACAAACATGAACGTGATTATTCTTTAGAAAGGCCTGTGTGACTTGCGATGCACGCTGGACATCACCTAGGCACCCACACAGCCACTCCTCCTTTTCATCCCCTGCTCGATTAACAGAGAGAATAGGAAAAGAATAAATGAGAAAACATGTCTAAAGACGTTTTAATAGATGATAAAGGCAGTTTAATGGATGAAGGAAAGAGGGAAATAAGCAAAAGGTGCAAAGGCAATCACTCAACATGTTCCACAAATAGACCAATGCCCAGCCAGTCTACAAGCAATGAGCCCCCTTTTTCTCTCCCTTTTCTCACCTCCTTTTATCTTCTACCTCAGATTTTATTTCCTGGTATGATGCAGAACAACACTTTGGCCTATTCAGTTCAGCTCTCCCAGGGTCAGATTGGTTAGAAGATGCTCTGATGCTTATCAGCCACTTGGCTTCTGCTAAATTTGTATCCCAGTTCTTCTATGTCTCAGCACCCATTGTTCTCAGCACAGTCTTTAACAGTCTATTTTATTGTTGGTGAATGGTACGGGATGTGACAGATCAAAGCCATGTGCCTTGGCCCAGGAATCCATGAGGTTGTTTCAGAGATTAGTCCCATTGTTTGACAAATTTCTTCCTGGTGTGCCATTTTGCTACAGGACTTGCTTTTCAAGATCCAGAATATTTTGGAGGACAGTAGCATAAGTTACACAGTACATTTCTAGCATCCACTAGTGGTCTCCAGCCTGGTAAACACATGACACTTGCTTTATATGTTCACAGCAGTGGTTGAATATAACCAGTCTTCCAGTTCTGCCTGTATCGATATCCCAGTTACTATCTTGTGTCCCAGGGATTCTACACATTTGGCTCTCTTGATTAAGATGTATGTTTCATGGGTAACTTCTCTGATGACTTCAGTAGTCAGGTTTGCTGATCAGTCACGAACCCTTCTCTATGTTGCTTCTCTTCCTAGATGTCCACACGTTAAATGGGGCCACTGAGCAATGAAGATCTCATTCTCACATTTCCTGTCCTGGTCCACCTGAGTCACTTCGATTTTAGCAGAATGGTCTGCTTGCTTGTTGCTTCAATGTTCTTTGGTAGCACAATCCTTAAATAAATCCATGTAAACATTTATATGATATACCTATACAGGAAGGTTCTCTACTCGGATAACAATGTCTTGACACAATGCAGCAGACCAGATCTGTTTACCTATGTACACTTAGTTGGTCTATTTCCACATCCTGTATCCACCCCTACAGGATATTTACCACTATCCATGATTCTGTTCAAAGGCAAAGCACTAATTTCCTTTCTTGTCCAGCAATCTCCGGGGCCAGCTGGATGGTTTTCATTTTTGCAGAACAATTCAGTTCACCTTTCCTTTCAGGAAGTATGTGGAATGTAAATTTTCCAGAAACCTAGAAAGCTTAGGAAAGCTTGTGTTTCCTTTTACTTTAGCTGATGCGAACATAGTTCTCTCACTGATCACATCCATTGGCATGTGATGACACCCATCTTTCCACTTCATACCCAAAAAACTGATCTCTTGTGAAGGTCCTTTTACCCTGATTAGGTTTATGGCTAAATCAGCTTATGGAATAATTTGGACTGTTCTTTTTCTGTTCTCAAACACTTCCTCCACTGTGCTGCGTAATGCAATGCCATCAGTGTATTGCAAGTCATCTGGGTTCTTCAGCACTATTCCAGTACACACTGGATCAATCCATGACAAACGGTAGGGCTGTGCTTCTATAGCCATGGGGCAGCCGGTTCCAGGTTATTTGGTAGTTTGCCATGTGAAAACCAACTGTAGGCACACTCTACTGCCAAAGGAACTGAGAAAAATGCAGTGGTCATATCAGTTGGGGAATACTGCTTAGCTCCCTTTGACTCCATTTTATACTGAAATTCTGGGATGTTCAATAGGGTAACACTCAATGGCCACATGGCTTCACTCACACCATGATAGTCCACTGTTAGCCTTCACTCTCCGTCAGATTTTGCACTTATCAGATGGAGATAGTCTTGTTGACCATTCCTTGGCTCTCCAGCTGACAAATCGGCTTATGGATGGGAACTAGGGAGTCTTGGATAGGCGCAATATTGCCACAAGTGAACTGTTATAGTAGCAATTGACACCTGCTGTTCTTCAACGTGCACCAGCCCCACAACAGAAGTATCCTCCAAGAGGCTGGAAAAAGTAGCCAGTTGTTTAGTATTTTCCTACATCTACACTGACTACATCAAAGGTCTGCCAGAACCCTTTTGGGTCCTTGTAGTACCTTATTCTGAGATAGTCAATGTTGAGGATACAACAAGCCTCCAGGCCAGTTACAACAGAATGCTTCTGCCACTTGCTCCTTCTTAAGCTGACCTCCAACTACAGAGATCCTCCTGTCATTCCAGAAATTCAGATGGATTCTTCCCCCTGGTGCCCTCATGCCATTAAGGTGTTCCAGTTATCCACCAGTCTGATAGTCTTGTACACTCAATGTCCAGGTTATCAAATACAGACAAAATGAGAAAAAACTGATTTCTTTATCAGAATTTACTCACAGATTGTGAGTAAATGACAATGATGATAAATTGCTCAGTGGTGACAATCTGAAAGTATTGCAGAATCAGAACTCACAAACCAGACTGGGAGTTTCAAAGTTAAATTGATATTTCAGGTAAGTTTTAGGCAACAGCATGAGTAACCACTGTGTCAGTTCCATCTAAGTCCTGCTATAGGTGTCTTAATCTTTTAACATTTCCTATGTGACATTTAGAGTCTTCTCTTTTTGCATGAAGAAAAGCTAGCACTTGTAGCTAGCGTACAGTTGGTTTAAACTCTGTTCACATATTAATGCAACTGGATGTTATTTCCTTCCCTATTCCCTCTCCTAAGACCTTCCCTCTGTCCTCCCATCCATCTTTCCCTCCTTCTCCTCCTCCTTCTTCCTTTCTCTTACTCTCTCCCTCTCTGCTTTTATATGTCTCCAGTTTATGCCTTTCACAACTTCTTCCATCTTCTGAACTACTTAATCTCCTGACATGTAAATTCCTTATGCAGTTTATGGAATTTATAGGCTGTTCAATCTTAAAGATAGGGAAGAAGAGCTTGTAAAATTTTATGAACTTGTGAGCATATATTTCACTACCTGTATTTAAATGTGCAGTTGCAGAAGACAGAGGTGGAAGAAGAACTCTGTCACTATTTGAAGTCTTCCATATTTTGTTTAGTTGATCACTCTAGGCAGGATCAGGTTGCAGATGAGCTCCTATATAGCACACAATCTCAAAATGTTTACACTTTGTATCTTTCTCACAGCAATATTTTTTATTTTAATTTAATACCCGTATCCCACTGAGATGAGGTAAATCCAGTTTTATGGCAAAATTCTGGTGTATAGGTGCCTGTGAGAGACTTACAGAGCGAAAAGACACACTGCCTTTTGTGTTAGGTTTGATATTGACTCCATAGTTAACTAGTTGGTAACAGTCCTAAATTTGTTGAGAGATACAAGGTCTGTTACCACTGACATTTCCCTGGTTGGTGAATGCCTCATTTTCTTGCCTACGTGAGTTTCTTCTGTTTAATTTAAGAAGAATTCTTTCCTTCCTCTTTCTCATCTGTTTTTTTTATTTTTGCTTTGGTATTGTTTGGTTTGGATTGTTGTTTTTTTTCTTTCACTCAGTGTTACTCCATATCTAAAAGTAACTGCTTAGAATAGGGTATCAAAGAGCTTCTATCTGTGATTATTAGTTAAATAAATTCATCAACTCTTCCATTGACAGTTTAGTTTGATCATTGGAAACAATGGCACCAAAGAAAGAGATAAATATGACAGGTTTGTTTTCCCTCTCATCGGTCTGAAAGCATTATACTGGTAGGACAAAAGAGGCAAATGCATTAATAGTGGCTAATAGCATCATTTCTTCTGATGATGAAGTTTAATTCACAATGTCTTTGTTCCACTTTTTAAATTCTTACTTCTCTAGAATCAGATACAGTAACCAAAACATTATGAATAAGAGAAAACATGGATCAATCCACATTCCGTGCAGAGAAGGACAGACTACAAAAGCACCTTTATTAGTAAAAGTCCAGCCACCTGATATTCCAAATCTGGTAACTGTTTTTACTATACATCTCCTTGCATTTGTTGAATTCAGTATGCCTCTGTAAGGACTGACTGCTGTAATCGTACAAATAAAATTTGGACTTCAGCAGCTGGACTGACTCAGTTCATTTCCAAGTCTAGAAGTCCAACAGGGAAGAAAGACCGAGTTAAGTTTAACAGTTATTTATTAACCTTGACTTATACTTTACAATAAAATAACAGATATTTTAGTACCTTTTCTTTTCCCTTGTCCTTGCAGTTTGAAATATATAAGTAGTCTAAATCCCATTGACTTTCAGTACGACGTATTCTCCGGAGTGCATTAGGTTTTGCTGGTCTGAGTTATGCTTTTCTACAAGACAATTTTTTAATTTTTTTTTAAAACTACTTCGAAAACTACTGGGAAAATAAGAATAAAACTCCATGTATTAAAACTATACAACCTACTTTACAGGAGACAAACTAGATGGAGTACTGACATGTGGTATCAGTTCAGAGTAGATCAAAATTTCCTTTCCTTGGCAAAAAATGCCATACACCAGGTTAACTTGCTGCTATTAGACAGAACTATCAGACACTTCTGACCTATTTCTGTTTAAAAGAAACCCACAGCATGGTCTTCAAAAAATGAATAATCACAAATAATAATGTGAAAATAATCATGGAAAATAATCACTATTTTCACAAAATAAGAAAACTTTGAGTCAATAAAAAGCAAATGTGTACTGTAATCTACATTAGGCATGGGAAACCCGATAATCAGCTGATAGACAATAGGGCAAAAAATCACATTTATGATGCTCTGCTATTTTTAGAATAATGCTGCTGAATTGATAATAAGTACTTCCAGGGAAATCATGCAGGAGCTGACTGTATAAAAAGCTAACTTTGCCCTGCTGAGAGAGGTTCTTAAAGGTTCAAATCATTCTGTTACTTTAGTAAACTGGTTACTTCTCATACAATCCCTAGGTTGGAAGGGACCTACTGGGTCATTGAGTCCAACCATTCCTAACACTCCCTAAACCATGCCCCTCAGCACCTTGTCCACCCGTCCTTTAAACACCTCTAGGGAAGGTGACTCAACCACCTCCCTGGGCAGCCTGTTCCCGTGCCCAATGACCCTTTCCGTGAAATTTTTTTCCTGATGTCAAGCCTGAACCTCCCCTGGTGGAGCTTGAAGCCATTCCCTCTTGTCCTGTCCCCTGTCACTTGGGAGAAGAGTCCAGCTCCCTCCTCTCTGCAACCTCCTTTCAGGCAGTTGTAGAGAGCAATAAGGTCTCCCCTCAGCCTCGTCTTCTCCAGGCTAAACAACCCCAGCTCTCTCAGCCGCTCCTCATAAGACTTGTTCTCCAGCCCCCTCACCAGCTTCGTTGCTCTTCTCTGGACATGCTCCAGAGCCTCAACATCCTTCTTGTGGTGAGGAGCCCAGAACTGAACACAGTACTCAAGGTGTGGTCTCACCAGTGCCAAGTACAGAGGGAAAATAACCTCCCTGGACCTGCTGGTCACTCTGTTTCTGATCCAAGCCAAGATGCCATTGGCCTTCTTGGCCACCTGGGCACACTGCTGTCTCATGTTCAGTCGGCTGTCAACCAGCACCCCCAGGTCCTTCTCTTCTGTGTAGCTTTCTAGCCAGACTTCTCCTAGTCTGTAGCGCTGCATAGGTTTGTTATGCCCCAAGTGTAGGACCCAGCATTTGGCCTTGTTAAACCTCATGCCATTGGCCTCGGCCCAGCTGTCCAGCCTGTTCAGATCCCTTTGCAGAGCCTCCCCACCCTCCAACAGATCCACGCTTCCACCTAGCTTAGTGTCATCTGCAAACTTGCTAAAAGTGCACTCAATGCCTTCATCCAGGTCATTGATAAAGTCTTAATTTGCTGTTTCATGTATATATATGTATACACACACGCTATTTCTCCATGTATATATATATATATATATATGTGAAGTAAGCATTCAATAAAATCAATATCTACAGACCTTAGATGGCTTCGCCTCCTCTAATAAAGTGTTTTCTAGTTCTCTGCTGAGAATTACAACTCCTTAAAAAAATATGATACAGATAAGTGGTTTTTTTCTATAATTTTATCCATTGCCATGTAGATATTCTTTTATTCTTATTCTTATTCTTATTTTTATTCTTATTCTTATTCTTATGGAGTTCTTATAATACAACAATCCTTATAGTTCTCATGATGTTGAAAATGTAGAAACTTTGAAGTTTTCTTTCTTATTAAAATATCTGTGGCTTATATATTTATTAAAATCACCAAAAATCTGGGGGACAAGCAAGCTGCTAAACTTCCACAATTTTTTTAACAGGAAGTCTGGTCCATGTTCTTTTAACTCACTAGCATTAATACTGTTTTGAAACTAGGACCTATTATTTCTGAAACTCTGATGTTACCTACACAGTACTAGCATATTTTCAAGAAATACTTTCTTCTTTATGTAAATATTAAGGAGAAATAAAAATACAAACCTGTGTTAATGTCCCATACTGAAATAACAAAGAGAGTTTGAAGTCTAAGAAGAGGAGGAACATATGTTAAATCTTAGACATACATTTTAATTGCATATTGAATTAAATTGCCCTGACAGAAAATCTATAACCAGAGTGGTAACTTCCTCAGTGGAATTTTCAGTTCATTCTCTTGCCCAAGAAATAAATTCCCTAAAATTTCTGTAGTGAGATATTTGAGTAGATGGTTTAATAGGTTTTGACAGCAATTCAATAGCTATATCTGAAAGGCCTGTTGTTTGAAATTATTTCTTGGTGTGTGACAAGAGATTAATTTAGAATTCATTTGAGAGGACAAAACTCAGTCCTGCCGCAAGAGCTGAATCACTTCTTGTACTGTTCTTCCTCCATAATTGCAGGTAGTCAATCAACATCTGAATCAAAGTCATAAGCAAGGTCAGAATAGTCACTGAGGTATTTCAGGTAGTCTCCAATGGTAAATACTGTAGAAATCATAAAAAAAGACATACAACAATATAAATAGATAATGTGAAATTTTCCATATGTTCCACTACCACGCCACAATATGGATACCCTGGAATGTTTTAAAGATAACACTTAATGCTGAGTAGTGTAGGTTAGTGCATTGAAGAAAGGCATTTCTGAGAACCTTTACGACTTCTTACAGATACCTTTTGACTTCTGGGTTACTCCCACGGCTTAGAGAGAGAACATCTGTACCCAAATATTTTTTCACTGGAATATGTTGACCGAGTAAGTGAGACAACATTGTCTTATTGCTATTTAAGGTCAGAAAGCTGTCTGCACTATGATGTAGGCAGGAGTGTCATTTTATGAGCTAGTCTGATCCATTGTTTCTTTGTTCTCCTAACATGTTCCTCATCCTTCTGTTCCTCCATTCCTCTGTCTCTGATACACATTACAATCTGAAACACCATGTCATCGCATTATAAATATACTCATCATGTAACATATAGACCAACTGTAGCACATAGTAGTGCACTGTACTTAATCCAACACACTCAGAAAGTGAGATGCGACCATGGAAGCTGAAATTCTTGACCTTCATAAGTATGAATACTTCAAACTACATCCAAAGAACAGAAAATCCTAAAGAAAAACATTTTGATTATTCAGTCTCAATTACATAGTCAGTTCATGTTGCACATCTGTTTGCAGCTGGTGGGGCACATTGTCTGGCAAGTGTTTATAAAACAGAGAGAGAATGAATGTTTTGCCATAGGTATTGGTTCTCCTAGTAAGGATGTTGATTCAAGTCAAGAAACTGGTTTTCACACTTAATTCCATGCACCTGCCTTGCTTGTTAGGAACCAGATTGCAACCCCATTTGCTCAGGTTAGCAAACTATGCAGTGTCTGCTAAAGGGATTCAAATTCTATAGTGTTTTGCCTAGTTGTGACAGGTAAACTTGAAAATTGGAGATGACAGATCACTTATAAAAGTAGCAGTTTGTTTTCAGGATTTAATTTAAATAAATGATATTTTTTTTCCAAAGATGCCTTGAAATGTTGGTCTGTTTTGCCAGCTCTGCAGTGCATTTTTGGTTTTGAGCAGGAGTAGATGTATCTCCACATTGGAAAAAAAAAAAAAAAGATTCAATAACCTAAGTTTCTCCAAATTGTTTCTCATGCTTCTATTCAAGTTGAACAGAAAAAGAAAAGAGAATTAAACAAGTTTCTCCATTTAAGGCCATCAGGACAAGGGAAGTGATTCTGCCCCTGTACACAGCACTGCCGAGGCTGCACCTCGAATACTGTGTTCAGTTCAGAAAGACATTGAGGTCCTGGAGTGTGTCCAGAGAAGGGCAATGAAGCTGGTGAAGGGGCTGGAGAACAAATCATATGAGGAGTGGGTGAGGGAACTGGGGTTGTTTAGCCTGGAGAAAAGAAGGCTGAGAGGAGACCTTATCTCTGTCTACAGCTGCCTGAAAAGAGGTCGTAGAGTGGTGGGCATTGGCCTCTTCACCTCAGTAATAGGTGGTAGGACAAGAGCGAATGGCCTCAAGTTGCACCTGGGAAAGTTCAGGTTGGACATTAGGGAAAAACTTCTTCATGGAAAGGGTTATCAGGCACTGGAACAGGCTGCCCAGAGAGGCTATTGAGATGCCATCCCTGATGGCATTTAAAAGATGGATAGATGAAGTGTTTAGGGATATGATTTAGGACTGGACAGGTATGGTTGGACTTGATGATCTCAAAGGTCTTTTCCAACCTAGGGATTCCATGATTCTCTGTTAAGTGTAACCTTCTCCACAACTTTAATTTGTTTCATTGAAGGAATTGCCATAGAATAAGAACCTCTTTAAGAATCTCCATGAAGACTTCTGACAATCAAAAAAAATATACCAATCAATCTCAGAATGATGATTTGTAAGAAAAACAATGGCAGAAATGTAGTTTAGAATGGAGGCTGGTGAAGCAGAAGAGCAAATATTTCTTTGCCTTCTTAGCCACTGGTGATTTGCATGTGCAGCAGTGACCCTAATGCTTGAGCTGTCAGAATAATTATTAAAGTCAGAATACATTTTAGTGCCAAAATAATGTTGCACAAAATAAACAGGGATGCCTTTTCTTTTTCTTTTTTTTTATATTTTTCAGACAAAATCTCTATTTCTGACTCATTTTTTTTTCCTGAACAGGCAACCGACAACAATATCCCAGAGCTGGAACATGAAATATGTAATTAAACATGTTCATATCTTTATCTGCCATTGAATATAAATGAAAGACCCAGAGAAAGTATTTTTTTGCCTAACTCACTGCCCAGTTGAGTCACCAGAAGAAGTCTCATTGACTTGAACTGGCATTGGACCAGACCATTATTTTTTTTATGCTGTATCTGAATGTGATATATATTCAGTACTGTAAGGAATTAAAAAATCTATAGATAATATCTTAATAAAGATTGAATATTACTAGATAGTCTATATGACAAGAGATGAAACACTTCATTTTCTGACTCAAGTTAATATTATCACTAATAGTTCAGAACTTACTTGTGTGTTCCTGGATTGCCTTCTGGGGGGTATTCCATCTTTCTATTCTATTCTTTAGTTGTAATAGGTTTTATAAGTCATGGATAAGAGAATTCTAAAGCATTTGAGCAATTGAAAGCTTGTCTTCATTTGTGTTTGGCCTCAAGCAAGATGAATCAACTCAGTTCTTATATAATTGATTTCCAGTGGGCTGCCTTGAAATATTCCCTGGAATGCTCATATATAGACTGTAAAACAGTTTTCCTACTGCTGAAATGGAAGCACTTTCTTAGGAAATGTAACAGCTTGATAGTAACAAATTGTGCTACCTGGTCTCTTATTAGCTTTACCTCTTGAATCTACAAGGCAAAAACCTACAGGTTACTGCAGGATACTGTTTATGAAAGATCAACGTTTGTCTATAGCCACACAGGAAGTCTTAAACCAGGTTTCTCTTTTTCATCTAGGACATCTTCAGCAACAAAAAGTTACATCAACCACTTGTTTTTGAAAGGTCAAGCAGGAAATTTGGGATACAGACTTCAAGAACTCTGGCACCTTCTTAACTCTGGTCTTTACTTCCTCTCTGATTACAGCTTGATCATGAGTTCTTCCCTCCTGTTAGGAGTGACTCATTTTTCTGAAAAGCTTATTAGTGAAAGAACTGAGCACCTTCTTTTCTTTCTGCTCTTTAAGAAATTATTGTTTTGCCATGCAGGTCTACAAAGTGGGTGAATCTCTCTCTTGCTTAGTTTTGTCTCTGTCTCTTGTCTCAGACAGAAGCCTGTAGGTCCCCAAATTCAATGCTGAGCCGGCTGTTTGGTAGGGATGCTTTAAGAGGTGAAAAGGATGGAGTTGAAATTTTTCACTTCAATTTCGGTACTAATCACCTGCAAGGAGTATTGAAAAATATACAAGGACTTTGAATACTGTAAGTCAACATTAGGACTTTGCGCCTAAATATTTGTATCTGTATCCCCAGTCCTAAAACTTCTGAGAGCCTCATCTCCTCCCATTAAAAGGTTTCTCCAGCACAGATGTTGCAGGAACAACTGAAAACTGTCTTTGAGGATGTCATTACAAATCCCATTTTGTCTCCATGTAAGTTGCAGAATCAAAGGAAATTGTGTAGCAAAAGAGCAGGCTGTCTTTCAGTGATACTGTGTTTGTGATGAATTATATAGGACCTCCAGGATGAATTGAGGTTCTTTAAGATAACTCTTTAAGTTACGCCAGTATTTGTCCATCTATTGCCTGATCCTTTTTAATTGTTGATTCATCACAGTAACTTCTGAAAAAATGTGGTGAAAAGCATGGGAAAAACATAGATGCACTTGATGCTGAGAAACTGGACAAGGTGAAAAAAATTCGATATGATTAGATTTATGAGTGGCACTGTCATCAGTATGCTCATTTACAGGCAAAATTAAGATTAAAATTATAAATATAGTAAACTATTAAAAAAACTGCTGATACGCATAGAAATTTTACACCATTGATATATATTTGCCCATCATCACCCGTAAAAATAGTGTGAACGTATGCATAGCGTTTTCAAATTTATATTAAATAACATATCTACTACTCTGATCTACACCCTCTTCAATACTTTGATGATTTATTCTCTGGCAATGAATCCAGTAATGTCCACCATTACAATAGTAGGACTTCTATTAACATCTTGAAGTGGGCAAAAGTATTTTGAATGGATTTAGAAACTTGTGTTAAGATATTTAATTTAAAATTCTTTGATGGGAAAGTGTATAAATGTAATCAGTGACTTCAAATGAGCTTTATTGATCATTAGAAAGCTTTTCTGCTGCTTGATATTATCTGTAAATATGAAAGGAAGCACTGGACATAGATTTCCCTGCTCACATAATTGAATCAGTTAAGATTATTTATAGCAATCAACACTAACTACTCTCTGCGGATAATGAAGAAAGTCTGAGCTGATATCAGAAGTTATACTTGTATATGCTCTCTATTTTCAGCTGCTGAATTTAACCAAGACCTATCAAAGCCAAAATGTTACCAGAAAATAATCCAAGCCAATAAATGTCAACCTTAATTTTTTTTCCTAATGTACAGAATCATTTGAATAAAGCACTGTAAATCAGAGTATGCCTTCCACTGAAGCTATCCAGAATATTATGTGAAAAATGATTAGCCAAAGACTCTGCACACTTCTTGAAGGAAGAAATTATTCACCCTCAGAAACAACAACAAAAAAAAAGAGAAAATAGACAAGGTAAATATCTTGTCTAGAGTAAAGGGAAAATGTTAGGTAAAGCTTTGTGATCTAGCTTCTCTCCTAACTCTGTAGCCTAGATACATACAGTCTTGCAATTACTAGTCCAGACTTTCTTTTCAGTAAGAACATTCTGGTTTTAATGCCGTGATCTGAACTTGTAGGCAAGTTTCCAGCAGATATGTTATTTTAATGCATAGAACACTTATACATATTTCTGAAACAGCACTGAGCTAAGAATTGAAAGAATATTCCAAATTCTGCCTACTCAGCTCCCTCTATCATCTCAGGCAAGCAACTGAGTTTCATTTTGTCATGATTTGTTTATGTAAAATGTGGAGATCATAAAACTTAGCTGTTTTAGTTGAGTGATTCCAGACAGATTTGTATCAAAATTATAAATGCTTATGCATGTATGTTTCAAAAGGTGAAAGTTGGAGTTTAATCACATAATTCTTCCATAATTATTCAATTAAGGATAGCTTTCTTTAGAAATAAAAATTGCTTTTGAGTAGGAAAAACATTGAATACAAATGTGGAAAAGGTCATTCAGTAAAGAGAAACCTCAGAGATAATACTGATCCCTAAAAGACATAATTCACTTAAAATCATCACATCTTCCTGTGGCTCTGTATAATCATATATATAGTATATAGTTAAAAATAAACTATAACAGAGAATCATTCCACACCTGACTCACAAATGCTGTTTGATGAAAATAAAACTCTCTGATGTGGAAGATCTCTTTCAAATTGTCCTTAGCTCGGCAGTGCCTGAATCAAAGTGTTAGTCCCTGCACTTGGACTGTTGACTGTTATATATTTCACATTTTACAACAGCTGGAGCAAACTGATATATTCCAAGAAGCCATGAGTGAAAAGTAGACTAGCATGCTCTTAGCTGGGCAGTCTGGTTACTAGCCTTTCCATTCATCCTACTTTTGTCTCCATAAATATTGCATCACCTGCTACATACAGGCGAGCTTCAGCAAGAAAACCCTGATGACTTGTGAATAGGAACATTAAAGCCCAGGTTTAATTTCCCTTCGGCTGCAGCAGCCTGTGACCTAGGTTTTCTCTTCCTGCGGTGCAAATATTGTCAATGCAGCTTTTCTGCAAAAAGGTAGACCAGATCGTATGAATGATTTAAACAAAAAGCTCTTTAAAGCTCTCTCCTCAGGACTTCAAGCTCTGGATCTTGAGGAGGATGAAGATATTTAATGTACAGTTAGGTGCCAAAACTTCAGAAAGAGAGTTTGAACACTTGCCATGGGTAAGAGGGTTTTGCCCCTTTACCACTTTCCTGCCATGTATACTTTCCACTCAACAATTTAATGACCTTTATGCAGATGTGAAAGGAGTAAATGGCTGTCTCTCTCAGTATTAGAGGCTGCACCTTGAACACTGTGTTCAGTTTTGGGCCCTTCACTACAAGAAAGACATTGAGGTGCTGGAGCCAGTGCAAAGGACAACAAAACTGGTGAAGAGTCTGGAGCACAAGTCTTATGAGGAGTGGCTGAGGGAACCAGGGTTGTTCAACTTGGAGAAAAGAAGGGGGAGGAGAGACTATATTGCTCTTCACAACGGTCTGAAAGGAGGATGGAGTGAGGCAGATGTTGGTCTATTGGTCTGTTCTACTGAAGTCCAAGAAGACTACATCCACAGCCTTTCCCTCATTCAGTAGTTGAGTCACTTTGTCATAGAAGGCGATCAGGTTAGTTAGATTATGAAATATCACTTCACTGAAAGGGTCATCGAGCACTGGGCTGAGCTGACCAGGGAAGTGGTTGAATCACTGTCACTGGAGGTATAAAAAAGATGCATAGATGGGTCCCTTAAGGATGTGGATTGGTGGTGGACTTGGCGGTGTTAGGTTTACAGTTGGACTTGATCTTAAAGATCTTTTCCAACATAAATGATTCTGGTTTTTTTCTGGCTTGGCACCTTCTCTTTAGATCTGATAATCTCAAAGTTACAAAGATAAAAGAAGAATTTGGAACTAGTATGCAACTATGTAGGGTTTAACTGTGTTTATCTTTAAATTTTTCATAATTAGCAAGCAGTCTTCATGTTCCTACCTGCTACCTCCTCATTGTTTTCTAATGTATATTAGATGCTTTTAAGCAATAGCCTTCAAGCTTTTTATGTTTTGACTGTTTTCAGCTATTATCCTGATAAAGAACTGGCCCTCTGAATACTGAGGTTCAGTGACTCTATTTTCTTTCACTGCTGAACACTAATCTTTTACATTCAAGAATAGATTGCATCCATGGACTGATTCAGAGTACATGGTCCAACAACTGCAAAAAGCACTCTTCTGAAAGCTCAGTCTGTTTCTCATAGGTAGGAAGTGATGAAATATTAGGATTATAATAGGATTATTAAATTCATACTGACATGTCTGTTGTACCATCTTAAGTCTCTTGGTGCTGCTGTGTAATTGAAGTATTATGGTTTTATTTTTAAGAGTTTATTAGTATGTCTGGAGCCTTAACTGAAAATTCAGCAGATTCTTTGAAAATATATGTGAAGAATAAATATACACGGGGAGATTTTGTTAAAGGAAATTTCCTTTTATTAAAAGGGGCACTGCATCTGTTTTAATATGCCTCCACATGTTAGACATTACAGGAAGGGCTAACTGATCTGGCTTTTGTGGTAAATTCACATCACAGAGAGAGCTTTTATGAAAAGTAGTAGTCTTAGATATCTCTGGGTTTGGTGTTTTTTTGCCTTCAATTCAAAATGTTTGCAGTAAGGGTAATATTAATGAATTTCCCTGTTAGCTTTGGAACCCTGGTATCTTTTGACAAGGCTGCTGTCTTTTAGTTTAAAATATGGACTCCAGATTTCTGTGCTGCTCACTGTTGTGAGTCAAGAGCCATCACGATAGCACATAATATGCACATTTTGATGAATGCATCTGCATTTATATCTGGTAAAAATAAAGTTGTTTTTCATCATTCCTCCTCTAACAGAGACAGAAATTGTAAGACAAAATATTGAGAGAAATTTTCAGTTGGCTTTTAAAAATTGCTGAAGAACAAGATGTTCAGCACTGAATAAATGAGATCTTGGCAATGACAAAGGTTCTTCAATTTTTTAACTGTAGAGTCTGCTATCATCTCTATTATTTTTCACATCTATCCATAATTTTTTTCTCAGAATCTATCCCCATCACACTATATGGCTTGTAGTTTCTTTACTCTGTTTATCAAAGTAATTCTGATGTTTCAAGAATTTTTATCTTTCCTCCTCCATCCTTTGGTTTCATTTTTTTTTCTTTCTTTCCCAGTAGACACTTGTTCTCATCTTTGTTTTCACACTCCTCTTCCAATAGCCAGTCTTTAATTTCTCCAGTCCTTGGAGCAGAAAAGGTGTCTATTCTGCTTCTTACTCCCACAATATATGTGCAGCAGAAATCTGTGCCTATGGAACTGAATAAGGTGCTGTAAATGTGGTGAAAGCATAAACAGTGCAGAGGATCGTGAATACATCATCTGTGTTTCTGTGGCATGCTCTCAGAGTGAAGTGGGTTTGTGGGTCAGCTCCAGTGGGATGGTCAGATGAGATAAAGTGGAAACTCATAAATAAAAACAGAAAGACTGAAAACGTCATATGACAAAAATTAACTCGAACTCTGTTTCCGCGCAAATCTGTGTAGTGTTACTTGATCAGAGAAGAAAACATTGAGACAACTATTCTTCTTCCACAACTAGTGAAAGGAGCAAGTAAACTGATGTGAATGTTGCGTCATTTATAAGACATAATATAGAAAACTGAGAAGAGTTATGCAATACAGTAGAAATCTGTGAGAAATTTTACCATAGATAGTAGAAAGATACAGAGCCTTCTAATGACATACGTGCAAAAAGGAAAATGATTCCTCTAGACTTCTTTAAATTTACCATAAATCTTATGATTTTAAGCACTAGTTAAGAAAGGTCCTACTGTTACCCCCAAGTGCACAAGTTAAGGCCACCTTGAACACAGCCTGGAGGACCTTCAACATTCTTCTTCCCATTAAAAGGACTAAATAAATGCTATTAATTATCCTGCAGGCAGGAATAGTCTAAGGATGGCTAATCTATCCCAGTAAGATACTACATTTATAATATTTAGTTTATGGTCAATCAAAACTGTACATTACATCTTATTACAGCCTCATGAGCATGAGGTAGTGATAATTTACCACTATTTTTGCAGGTGTTTAGATCAACACTTCGATCTGAAACTTTTTAATACTCTGCATTTAAAACTCCTTGCAATTTACTGAGATTTCTAAACTTCAGATAACTGCAAATTTCACATCTGATTTCTAGGTTTTTTTTTTCTTTTGCAGGAAAATTCTTTTTATCCTTAAGAATATTTATAATCGTTAAGACTATTTAAAATATTTTCCAAACAATTTGGAAACTAATAGTTCTTTGGGAAAAGAATTAAAATAAATTCAATATGTTCCCTGTCTGCAGTGCTCTACAAGAAAATTCCTCCTTCTCACTTGTTTTCTGATGGATTCAAGCACTGAAACAATGTACAGGAAGTAATGGGGCATAGCCCAAGTCTGGGATGAAAAGTAACAAATCAGAAATGAATATTGCTTGAAGTCGGTTTCTGTTGTGCTCATTTTTCCTTGATGTGTAAGGAAAGCTGACAAGCAGAATTGCTTCCCTCACAGATCAGTGAGTGAACTTTGATGAGATGGACATGTGAAGGAACACATACAAAACTGACTTTAGTGATTGGCTTACCACACTTTTTTTGAGCTAACATGGAAGCTACACAGTAGCTTCAGGGTAGGTAAATAACATTTTATACAGCATTCTTCATTTGAGCAGATGCTGAAGGATAACTGAGTGGCTTAGTAAAATAGTAATAACAGACGATGACATTCTTGCCAGGTTACAGGTCCAAAGCAACCTTTCACTGATACGTGTTAGAGCAACACTTTATTACATACCTTGCCGAAAATATCATCTTCTCCTTTCTTTCTTAGTAAAGAAATATCAGCAGATCCTCTCTTTCATGCAGGCTTAGTATCACTAGTAATACTTGGATGAAGTTGGAAAGCAAATTACTTTCTTTCCCTTCGTGGCAAACCTTTGAGAACAGAACTGACAGAAAAAAGAAGTATGACAGCTTGTACACCACCTTTTTTATCTTGCACGAAAAACCAGCCAGGCTGTCAAATAGTTCCCTTCCTCTGCATGTAGGGAAATATTGTTTGTATGTGAAGTAGGAAGATGTGAGAAGATTTTGGAGGCTAGTTACAAACTGTTTGGGGTTTTTTTTGTTGTTGTTATTATTATTAGATACCTGGATAAAAGAAATAATAGTCATGATGACGCTTCTGTATTCAAACAGTAAATTTTTTGTTCATTTTTGGGTTGATTGTGGATGTTCCTAGCATTTAACATGGGTAAGCATTTTAATTTCAGAGTTACTGAGAAGTCAAATATACTACGAAGCAGGTATGAAGAGCTGTGCGAAACACTGAAACATCTGTGTGTTGATCTCGGGTGGTATAAATCAACCTCTAGCCTTTGGAATGCTAATTTATTAATAGAAAACAGAAATTGAGACAGTTATAACTGCTAAAAGTAATTATGAATTATAATCTCACAGTAAAATCTTGAGTCATGCAGATCTGTTGCACATACTTAGCTTTAATCCTCTGGTGTCGATAAGACTACTCAAATGCTTAATGTGAACCATGAACAGAGCAATAAATCAATTCATTTATTTTAACATACAAAACACCAAGCTATTTCACCAAACCAAACAAATAAACAAAGTCCTAAGACTGCCAGTACTGTAGTTTACATGTCTTGCATAAAAGTGTTTTTTCCATATTTAGGGATGCAAGCCATGGTCTGTTTATCAAAAAATCACAAAATGTATAGTAATTTCTGTTGTGATTGCATAGCTTCTTTAGTAGGCTGTTTGTCTTTATTATACCTATGTAGTGTTTAGATGCCTTTAAATTCCAAATATGCCACAGACCTGGTCTGAATGAATTGAACCAATATTTTAACTAATAAAGTAATTTGTTCCGTGTTGTTGCATTAAGCTGCAACACCAGATTCCTGGTCCTTGGTTTCCTGCATACGTATTCTCATTACAGCAGAATGAAGCATTTCAGGACCAATATTTATGTGAAAGCGATTCCTCATCCTTTAATTGAAGTTCATTAATTTGGTTAGCTCCTTGTATTCCGTGTCATCACCACCACCGAGCGCTGTATCCTTGCTTGATTTTTACTAGATACGTGTATTTTGGAATGTTCCTTTCAAACACCAAACGTGATGAGCTGCTATGAAGTATTCATGTAGCATGAAAAAAGCAATGCTGAGAATACGTGATAGTGATGGGGAAAGAGAAACAGAATATAAGTTTAATTTTGTGTTGCAGGAGAGATTCTATGGCTTAACTGAACTATTTTAGCAGTGCAAAACTTAAGAAAATGTAGCAGATAGAACTTAATGTAAGAAATGACATAGGATGTACATATTTTTTCAGTTTAATAACTGGAATGATTTATATAGGAATTACATTAAATTTACATCTCTCCTAGTCTGTTTATCAAAATTAGATACTTTCTCTAAATATATTCTGTAGCTCAGAAAAAAGCTATAGGTTTGCTGTTTTAATGTCTAGTTTGAAATTCTCTAGTGAAATTCTAATACTATAGTCAGTCAAATAGTTATTGTGGTTTCTACTGGCCTTAAAGATGTACGATATCTACAAAATTTTCATGAAAAATAAAACAATTTAACCACTGTGTATCAAACTTTAAATCTTTTGGTGATATTTGATCTAAATATAAATTTTATTATAATGGGTTCTAATTGCTGATCTGTTTACAACAGCAGTAATGTACTTCCTCTTTTTTCTTTGAAATATCATTCAAATGGAATAAAAACAGGTAGACTTTTCTGTGTATTTTTGCGACTATTTATTTTAGGCATCTAACACATGATCCCCAATATTATTAGCTTAGGATTCTTTATTACATGTGTGCTACAGTACAAAATCTTTTTTTCTTGTGTGCAGCTTCATTGCATCTGTTCAGGTTCCTTCCATTTCTATTAGTGCAAAAGAAACTCACATTACTTTGTTTTACACGGACATTCACTAGAATCTAGTAATGAGGGTAATAAAGGCTCTTGTAGCTTCCAGTAAGAATATTTAGTATAAAGCAGCAGTGAAAATACAATTTGAATTACAATTACTTCTCCATGCCATCTATTTTAGCAATAGAAGACAAGCAAGAAGTGGTGATTAGTAACACAACAAATTGTTTTGCAAGTGACATTGGCGCACACCAGTGAAATCAGCGGCACTCACTTTGTATTGAAAGCAGAACTGCATCTCAGTTTGAAAAAAAAAATTAGAAATGAGGTGAAGCAGGACCTGTCAGATTAGGAGGTTATTTTGATTTCATGTCATTTATGTGAAATGGCGATTGCGTGCTAAAGATCATACCATGACTCATTACCAATTCTAATTGTTTTTTTACAATCTATGTATATTCTAGCTCTGTACAAAACTTATTCCATCTTGATGAAATCTAGCATTTTGATTATTTAATTTTCATATGTGCAGAAATTCAGTACATGTATGTTGTTGTTTTGATTGCTTAAAGCACAGGAAAATGCTGAAATGTCCCTTATTCTCTCAAACTTGCAAGAAAAAAAGTTTCAGGAGGCTTATTTAGTAGTAGTTCTTTATCTTAGTTGTATCTACAATGTTGCTTTTCATATCAACCATAGCTAATTCTTTTTTACATCAAGATTATTAAGTTTCCTATATTGCTCATGAGTCCTGAATCTACTTAAATCAGGTAGTTTAAAAATGTACTCTGAATTATGCACTTTCTTCTGCAAAAACATTCTGAACAAACTCATAAACTACAGAGAGTAAACCTCAGAAAACTACTCAGCTCAAGTGCTGCCATTACTGTTACTGACAAATATATAAATGAAAAGCACAGAAATCCTTCCTGTTGCTATATCAGATGTCAGCTATTGTCCTGCTAGTTGATTTCTGAAAGTAAGGGAAGATGGTTACAACTATAGCTGTAATCCTTTGACATGAATATTGCTTCTTACCTGTGGATTATAATGTAATCCCATTACGGTCTTTCAGCATCCTTTATCTAACATTAAAAGTGGTGTCTTAAAAGCCTTCTTATCTTTTAAACATAGTATGCATGATTTTGTTCTATTTTTAGAGAATGCAACATATCTCTAAACAGGTTAAATGTAGGAGTTCCTGAGTCCAGGTGTTTTAATACAACTTTTCGTAGTCAGTTTGGAAAGTGTTTAGGTTGTCATTGTCAAGCAAGTATGGTCATATCTGCTTGAAGGTCCTTTCTTTCATTTTGACAGTATATCACCCAGTTTTTTGTGATCATAGATGTAGTAAAAGGTTGATCAGCAACCTGACTGGCTCAGGGTGTAGAGTCATCTTATCTTGAGTGATGCTCATGTATCTGCAGCGTCCCTTTCCCTTTTGGAGTCAGGATGCTTCTCCTTCTCTCTCTTGAAAGCCCTCCTTTTCCCTCTGTTTTTGGGGGTTTTATTTGCATTAATAGAGAAACTGCAGTATTTTGCTAGCTTTTTCTATGGAAAGAATATTTACAAATCCTTGGGAAGGTATGGATTTATAAAATCAATAAAAATATAAAGTATTATAAGGCATTATTTTTATTAATTTCTAGTAATTTTTGGCACTAAATTTCTTTTGTGATAGTCATGAGTAGGGAAATACAGGTGACAGCTTTCCAATCAATATTGGCCGTTATGATTTCTCTTGAGTCTCATTAAGCAGAAGTAAAGGATGATATGAAAGGATGATGCAAGAAAAGCGTGAAATTACTGTTTTCCTGTAAAATTAATAGCTTAGTTGTTGGCCTTTACTTCAGCTGCCACATTCTTAGGTATACTATAGAGAACTCAAAGATTATATGAATCAAAGAGTCAAGACCATGTTTCAATTCATTGTCACTTTTAGTATTTATTTTATATTTCTCCAGTCCTTCATCTTTATACTCCATGACCTGAACAAAATAAAAATGTTTATTTTCAAATTAAAGTTGCTTGGAATAGTAAATCAGAAGAAGAAAGCTCTCTGCACAACAGAAAATCAATTTTTGATAACTGCAATGACTACTGTCTGCCACTGCTTGAACCAAAAATCAAACATCAATTGTCTGATGCTACCTAACCTCACCAACACAAACCTGGAAGGCAAAACTGTGTTGTCAGCTCTTTCTAGAGCAAGGCTTTTCAGTTACCTCTGTTTTCTGAAGCTACTGACAACACACTTTCTTTCTGCTTTTCAGTTAGAAACTAAATACTGTTAATAACCCGGAAGAATTTTCAATAGCCACATTTCTGTAACCCACAGAATGTTCATGGAAATCTTGCAAGACACAGTTTTTTCATTTTTTTTACAAAGCAAAGGATGTTCTTCAAAAGATAATAGAGCCTGTGTCAAAAAAAAAGTTATATCAAGATTTAAAAATATTTAATAAAAAGAGAGTGATAGCAAGCACCTAATGGAAATATGAAAAGTATAAGAAATTTTCTGATGAATATTTCTCATGGCAAGGTCGTTATGCAAAATATATTTTGTAAGTTGTTTTCTTCCAGATGTCACATGTTTATGGTAATGAAATTTTTAAACTTTTTGTATATTGCAAGTATGAAACAATGAAAAAAGGAAGATGAGTAAGAACTATGGTAAGAACTAACTAACTAACCATTATGAAAAGCAGTTCAGCCTCAAGCTGTCTGAGAGAAGTCCTGACCCTTTCCAAACAACTCAGTACTACTATACCTCTACCTTCAAATATCTAATTCCTCAAGGATACACAATGTTTGCTAAATACAGAGTTTGTGAATGTATAGACTCTTTTCTATGTTACGCCTCTGAACTCTGTCCCCTAGCTTGCTTGCAGACACCAAATCACACTTGTAAAGTACTCCATCCAGATTTGAATAGAGTCTAGAATATTACCCAGCGTTTTTAGAACTATAGGACATGAAATGGAGTAAGTGTGCAAATAAGACATACCTCATATACATAGTATCAATTTCAATGGTGACTGACTTATGACACAAGCTTCATTTATTTTATGCTGTCTGTCAGCCCGCAACAAGACCACGGAAGTCAGTACAGAAATATCAGAGTTTAGTCAAGCAAAACCATTATCCTCTGCTTTTTCAATCTGATAAAGTTACAATAAAAACCTCTGGGGGAATCAATAATGAACTTTGTAAAGGATTTAGTTTTGTTGTACTTTGTTATTCTTGTGGTCTTTAGAAAGGTCTTGGCTTCTTCTCTACTATAGCCTGTACACTCAAACATAGATGTACACCCTCCTGCTGCTCAGAGAGAGGTGGCACTGAAAAAGCAGACAAAAAAAGCATGCAAGCTAGAAAAAAGGTAAGAAGTCCTTGTAATTCCCTGCCCTTCATCTCAGAAAGGAAGGAAAATAAATAAATGGAAAAATGGAGCTACATCAGCTGTTTTGTCTCCTGCCTCAAAAAGATACAAAAATCCACATGGCTCCAACCACCAAGACTTAACAGGAGCTCGAACTAATGAGTGTACCGCTATAGCTGCTACTTCTCTGCCTCTCCATCCCAGAGGCAAAAAAAGTCAGAACTAGGCTTTCATGGAGCTCTCTGAGATGAAGGGAAGGAGATAGAAGGAAAAGAGTGAGAAAAATAATCCACAAGACTGGAAGTATTCCAGGCTTGTTCATGATACTGGGAGGTGGGACCAGTGCGACACTCCATGCAGATCCCTCTACCAGCTGTCTCCTAGCTGGGACAGATATAAAACTGAAGATAGTACTGACCTCATTTCAGTTGTGCCCACTATTATGAAATAGCTGAGTCAGCAGCTGTAGTTATGCAGAATATCTTGCAGGTTCAGCTCCTGGATGAGGGCATTAAAAAGCACAGCAGCCTTATCAGATGGTGCCCTCTTTTACTGGGACAGCATGAAGCTGCTCCAAGATCTGACCTTCTGCCAGGCCTCAACATGATACAGCTCCCAAGATGAACCCTTTCCACCTTGTGGAGTGCTGCCATATGTCAGAATAAATCTCTGTTTAATTTAGAGCAGAATCAGCAAAATTCAGGTTGCATGGTTCAGTGCATAAGCTGGGTTAAACCAGTAATATTTACAGGTATGTCTTCCAAAATAAGTCATTAGCAAATCCCTTTCTTATTTTAAAAACAGAAACAAAAACCAAAAATAAACCAAAAAGCCCAGAGAAAATAAGAAAATATTTTTTTACAGTTTTCAGATACACAAGTAACGTTACTCATGTAATTGCTTTCAGTGCCAAGACGTGTCAAATGTTAATAAAGTGAAATAAACTTTCTTGTTTCAAGTGTTTCCCTCTTTTGTTGTTCTTGTTGCTGTTGTTATAGTATAACTCCTCACAGTTGCTGTAACCTTCCACTAATTTTTCTGCTCTTACAATAATAGAACACAATAAATGCCAGCTGAGAATATGTTATGGAATTATTATCGTCGTGTAACTGGTGATTTCATGTGAAAAGGCAAAAATAGCTTGGATAGAGTCTGCTGGGAATTACTCCTGTTTATATCTGCAAACAGTAGAAAATGTATATCTAATATCAGGTAATTACCTTTGAGTGGATGACTGAACTAATTCCACTGTCTTCTGAGTTTCCAATTAAAAAAACAGGCTTACCATGTCATCAAGATATTATTTCAAAAAAATATGGTTCATTGGAGGGTCTATAAAATATGACCTATTAAAGATACTGAAGCAGTTGGGTTCCTGCAGTCTAGAGAAGAAAAGATTGAAAGGACATTTGTTAACAACCTTCAAATGTGTAAAAAGTTGCTGCGAAGACGAAAGTAGTAAACTGCTTCCCTGTGGTTTTTGGGGATACTGCAATAAGTAATTAGATAAATTGCAGCAGGGGAGATTTAGCCTTGATATTGGAAACAAGAGTTTAATGGTATTCAAATACTGAAATATATCATAGAAGGAAGCAGTAGAATCATCATCGTGGAACGTTTCTAAGAACAGGTCTCATACATCAGGGAAAGTTTGGTTACATTTGACAGCTGATCAGCTATCCACTGTATCAACTGTGTAGTTGACAATCTTTTGAACCAGAGATCACATAGCTTTTAGACATATTCCAACCCTATTTTCTATTACCCAAAATTAATTATAAATCTAAAGCTACCTCTAGTGCTAGAAATAGAAGTTTGTGGATTCCTTGGCTTTCTGCATTTTCCAGTTGTGATTTCATTAAAAAACAAGTAACTCCAGTTTGGATCAATACCAAGAACTGCAGTGGGATCCAACAATACTCCTGTCTTAATCTGAGGAAATCTAAATACTAGCTGATTTACCTAATACTGTCCATTGTGGCCTTCCGCCTTTGTTTAGACAGTGAATTGACAGCTATGCCCTGACATCTTGATACACTTATGGCTATGTCAGAGGTGATCAGTGGCTGGATACTTAACAGGAATGTTCTGCTCCCAACACAGAGATGAAGAATTAGGGAGATGACATTTGATCTGCTCTTGTTCTAAAGTTCAACAGGATGCAAGCAGAGACTGTACTTGGAAAAGCTCTGGTTCCTGCAGTTTGGGTTTGTCTTACACAAAAAGAGCTAAGTAAATAGTAAAAAATTCCAAGTTTTTTAAAACTCACATCCAGTTTACTTTTATTGTTAAAATTGGGGTATCATTGTACGTACAGATAATTAATGAAAATTAATATAATACATTTCTAAAAATATTAGATTCTTAGAATTCTGCATCATATTCTTTCTTTACCACATTCTCTCAATCTTATTTTTTTTTTTTTTCTGGCTGCTGTCTATTCGGACTGTTCTCCAGGAAGAATACATTCTCAGATACTAAAGCACATTTTTATGTGAATATAAATAGATGTAACAATGATAATTTGCGTTTTGAATGGCAATGATATAATTTTGAATTTCCTTAGGAAACTGGATCAAAACTTTTTGGTGTTCTAAGGAGGTGTACTAAATGTATCATTTTCATGTTTTGCCCACTAGATATCAAGCTGCTTCTGCAAAAAGACTCTAACTTTTAATGAAAACTGTACAAGATGTCAATATCTTCATTAGCTCAAGATTCTTTATTTTGCTATTAAATATTTGTTTATCAACACTTCTAAACTCTAAACTGATCAAACAGTGTTAAATTCTGAAATATATATTCCATTATGTAGCTATTATATTCCAGTGTCTGGGTAACACAAGGCAAATCTTTCTTTTCTTAATATATGCTACTCTTTGGTGGCCTTAGATCATTTTGCAATTTGAAGCAGAAGCCTCAGACAGGTATTTCTTTTGTTTGATGTACTTATTACAGAGCTCATCCTTAGACACCAGCAGATATAGTTCCATGAGCAGCCGTGACTCTGATAACTCTCTTTCCAGGTAAAGATAAGGGAAACATTGTTATCCCACTTTACAAAGCAGCTGCTGAACTGTTTGTCTTTCCTGATTCTTTTAGAAATCTAAATCACTCAAAGGACAAGTGTTGAATTCTCCTCCGCAGTCCTTGAAACAATATTGTCTTCTTTCCCTCTTTTGGGCTCAAGCCTTGAGATTTTTCCCCACCCAAAATTCCCTGAGTCACAGTCTTCAAAGATTTACCTAGATGTCTACTCTATTTTGAACAGGACTTCTGACTTCAAAGGAACTTCTCAGGTTTGCCTGGCAGATAATAGAATGTCTGAATGACACTTTAAATGTTTCTTAAAGGACTATCCAATTGCACATTTTCCATTTTATGGTAGTCCTGTATGCATTTGTGTGACTGCCATATGGAGGACTGAGGAGTCTTCAAACATCATTTGTATTTTTAACATTGCACCGCAGCAAAAAATATTCAGAGAATGTAAAAAGGTCGTAGAGTAGAAGAGTAGTAGAGGAGAAATTATTTTATAGAGTCTAAATTCTCTGTTTAATAGGTCCTTCATTAAAAAGCTGAACTTTTGATTTACCTTGCACCTAAAAACTGCACTTTCACAGTAAATTTAAAATAAACTTACTTGAACTCAACATTTTGCAAAGGCATATCTCTTCTGTGATCTCAAAATGCTAGCACAGAAATTAGTGAACCCAGGACAACCAAAAGCACTTGTAATACAGCAAGCACTCCTCTGTTCCAGATATAGATTAGAGTAGCATGAACGTTATGGTACATTTTGGCTGTATCCTTCATTTCTGTCTTTCACATTGCAAAGTATCTCATCTTCTGAAGAAACACTACATTGAGATAGCTCTCCAGTTCCTGTGCCAGCTAAAAATTTACCAGGGAAACCATAGCCTATCTTATTTATTTTCTGTTGTCATGGGGTTTTATTTTAATAGTGAATTCTTCAATCTGAAACAACCACAGAACAGAAATTTTCTATACAGAGAGCAAAAGAATCAGTCACATTACAGCAGATATTTCTTCCTGACATTTTCTCTGTCACATACAAACACAGGCATCTATTTACCTAATTTTGTTTCTTCTATTTCATATCATTTCAGAAGCATTTCATTGTCTGTGACCTCTTGAACCATTTTATCCCCAATGGGCATCTGTTTTGATTAATATGTGAGGCTGGTTCAGTATGTTCCTTCATTATGCTAATCTATCGGCAGACTCTTGTCAAACTAATAATATTATAACTCAGTGTTATAACAGCTGCTGACAACAATGGTTTTGGCTGACTTGGTCTTTATGCAATAATATTAAATTATTGTGGACGGTGACTACATAATCTAGCTATATGGACAAAGATGTAAAAGAAACACTGTGTAAGCCTCTTGTTTATTCCTCTCTCATTCCATACAATAAATATTGCAAAAATATAAGTTTCATTTTTTAGAACACAAGTTAGTTTTGTTGACAAAATATGCTTCAAAGCTGACGAAGGAAAAACTGAGGAAATACTCAAGAGAAAAGCCATGTTTCCTTTTTCTTTTTTATAGTAATCATGAAAAGAAGTAATTTCTTGTATGCACTTCACAAGAAAATACCATGTTTCACAAATAAAAGATTTTTCCTTTTTCTTCCCTGTTTATGCTTCAAAGGGGAAAAAAATCCCCAACATCAAAACAAACTCCAAAATCATCTGTATCTCTTCTTCATGTGCTAGTACAGACATATTTGAAAATAAAAAAATCAGTAAAGGGTCAAAGAAGAAATAATGACTTATGTCTGGTTTTTTTCTTCTCTTCATTTCTTCATAATCTGTATGAAATACAAAGGAAAATCATTTTGAATTTAGCAAAACCTACCGCACATGATCTTTCTGAAATCTCTTTCCCAAAGAGTGCCTCACTTTAAACATCAATGCAAATTGCTCTTTTTAACAAAAGCGGATAAAGTAATCTGCAAACTACAATACCCTTGCTGAAAGCATTTATACAGGAACACCACAGGAGAATTTTGAATTGTTGGTTTTCTTATTCCAGCTGGAATTTAGAAGTAGTGGAAACTTCAGTATTGATGTTAGCTTTGTCCTCAATCTATTTCTGGCCAAAGAGAATTAGATGAGTTTGAGCAACCTCTTCATGAAGAACGTTAATTAATATTTAGTGATTTTTTTCTTTAAGGTTCAAACATCAATAATCTGCTAATACAGTTTCTAAGGCTGTATGAGTTATCAAGGCTTGTATGACTTATCAAGGCAAAGATTGATAGTACACAGCATTTCTATGTTAGATAAAAGTTAATACTGAAAATGTCAGGGTACTTCTATATTAGCAACCACAGTGGTGTGATAGAAACAGACTAGTATAGTAGAAGACTGTGCTGAGGGCTTGAAATCCACACAACACGTGTTTCATTACTCCCTGTGTGTAGCGATTATGCTGGAGTAGCTCTGGAACATTCTCAAGGATAGACTTCCAGTCACAACTAGATACCGCCTTGATGCACTTTCTTTAGTTCATCCAAAAGGAATCCATGCCTCAAAAGCACTCTGCAATGTAAATGAAGCAGGGTAAGTGGAAAGAATTGGGAGTTTCATTTCCAAAGCTCTTTGCTGGTACAAATTAAGTTGCTAATGCAGACGCAGTCTCCACACAGCTGGCACATTTTTATATACATTCCTTCCTTTGCTTCTTCATTTGAAATTCTAGCAGGATAAAAATGCACTGCAAACACTTTTGCTTTAGTAGATCTTGGTTTCAGCATTTATTTCATCATTTTTTCTATTAAGAATTTAGGAGCTTCAGACCTAAGTGAATAGATTAAAGTGTACAAATGCAAACAGACTACTTTGAAAAGATTACCAAGTTTGTGCACACAGAAGGTTTCAGCAGGATTTTCATAGGGTTACTTAGTAGGTGATTTCACTGTGAACGTTGAACACTGAAATAATCTCTTAAGAGACCAGTCATCCAGTAGCAGAAACATCTGAGAGCCATAACAGCACATCATATCAATGATCAGTGACCTACAAAGGTTATAAATTCAATGTAACTGTCTATTTTGTCTAAAATCTGCTTATTAAAGGATGTACCAGAGCCATAGATTGCAGGAAAGAAGTCCACAAATATGAATTTCCATGACGGATGGTGACTATTTGGACTAAGCTGTTATCCGTTATTAGGACAGCAATATGCATTTTAAAAATCCATGTCATTTGACCAGCTAAGTTTTCCTGAAGAGCAGAATGAGAATGTATTTCAAAATCTTTTCACTTTTCCATTTTTTTAATGGAATCTTATTAACACTATTCCTTGGAAATTTCACATGGGATTTCATGGAAATGTACTATAAGGTATTTGTATTTAATTGCCAAATCATAACTTTGGGTCATGATTACATTTCTTTTAATGGACAAAGATATAGCCAGGAGAAACCTAGAACTTCTATATTAATTCTGGATGACTGTATGGAACTTATCCAAACTTCCAAAGTGTGTTAACAGTTTCAGCTTTCAGGTCTTCAGACTGTCGGGTCTTCCCTCGAGTAGGCAACTGCTATTAAGATCTTTAAAACTGTATGTCAACCCAAAGATGAGTCAAGAGAAAATTGCTAGAGAAAAAGGTAGAAAAAGCATGAATGAAATAATATGAGTTCCTCCCCTTTTATAGCCCCCAGATCTTGTCCAAATGAGAGAAGAAAAAAACATACATGGATATCTTACTCCCTTCCAGCCCATTTCCCCGCAACCTTGATTATTTACACATATTAATGCTGGCAAATAGTTTCTGCATTGAATTCCACTGAAATTAAGAGAGAGCAAGGCAGAATAACAGAGCATAGCAAAAAGCAGTGTTTAGACTAAGAATTATATGGATTGATTTCCATATATTCTAAAAAGTATATAACATTTATTTCTTTATAAAGGGATATATTATGTAGCTGACATGTCAGGAAGAATTATAAAGTGCATCAGCACTTTATTGATGAAATAAAACATCCTTCTGCCTTGCTAATTCCAACTGTATGATCAATGTCATTTTAACTAAGCTTCTATGATACTGTTACTTATTCTGTTTATTCAATGTACTCACTTCCTGGGCCCTAATCAGATGACAAAAGCCACATACTACTCAAAGTCAGCAACTGGTCTCTGCTTTCACAGAAAGGTGATAAGAGCCTACTACGAGTCAACTCACAGTATCCAGGACTCACTTCATCTGGCCAACTGGGAAGTCCAGAAACTTGAAAAAAGTGGATCTGTATGTTGGTGTAGATGTGGTTTCCCCTCTGCTTTTCAGACTTAGGCATGACTTTTCCCTCATTGCGAGTCTTACAGGCAAACAACAGTGACCCTGAAAAATTCTAAAGGGCGTGTTTTATCATGCCTAAATCTCTAGTGAACCATCCTCTGTAGCTCAGGAAATGAACAATTTAAATTTTTCAAGAGCGAGACTGAAAGTTTATGCCAAAGGAAAGCAATTTCAAAAGAATCATTATGACATCCTGGGCAAAAAAAAGGTACAGCAAGTACACATCCTTTCTCCCTCCAGATAGCATTATATTCTTCTTATTAGAATTTCTTATGCTGTCCTATTGAACCAAATGGGTTTCAGTTCTCTTTGGACAGGAATGGAACTTGATGCAGCAATGGGTTTTCATTAAATTGAACTTACAGTAGCTTATGATGTCCGCCAACAAGGCATAAAGGGAGAATTAACTGAGGCCTGACTGTCATCACATTTCTTGAGCCAACTATTCACTGGAGCTCACTCAGGAGAAAACAAATAATATATTGGAATGATTTCATCCTAGCCTGTCAAGCAGAAATAAATGCAGACATTGAATCTCAGGGAACATTAGAGAAAATAGAGGCAGGAGCAAGCTCTACCATAACGTAACTTTCAGAAAAAAATATTGCTGCAGAAGGAGTGTATTTTAAAAAGTGAGGCCTGTTACAGTTCCTCTGTTCCTTAGTAAAAGACAAACATTCGTATACACAACAATTTAGGACAATCATAAGAGACCTACATGTTGGTAACTGCTTCTTATCCAACTCTTAGAACTGCTGAAAGTTATGACAGTTTGCAAGCTCCAGATAAATCAGAGTTTCTAATTTAATTTTATGACTCTTGGGCTGTCCTTCTCTTCTGTTTTAATGAGGGTCTTTTTTCTCATCTCACTTCTGATCAGATAGTCTCACTTGTCAGTGCAGACAGAACAAGCTATAATGGGAGCTTGAGTGAGCTATAGGCTAAAAATATAGAACAGCAAGTATAAGCCAGCACAGAAATATAGTTACTGAAAAAATATTACTATTTTTCTAGCAATAGAAAGAGAGACAAGAGTCAATCAAGTACATTGTGTGATGTATGATCATTAGGCAGCAGGGTTACAGAGAAAATAGAAAAGACAGAAACATTACAGGCATAAACTAGAAGAGCATTACGTGTATTAATTCAATATGTTTTCAATTTACTTCTGTTGTGGGCTTTTTTTGGATGGTAAAGTTTATTTAGCTAGAAGTAAATGGTGTAAGAGAGGGTACTTGAGGAAAAGTCACAGTACCTCAGCAGAAAATGGAAAGTGGTAGTGAAACTAAAATTATTACTAAAAAAATTTGAAGAGACAGAAGAGGGTTAAAACAACCATGGCAGAGAAGGTTTGGTACAAATTTATAAAACATAAAATAATACTTTGTTGAGGTAACTAATCACTGACAAGGCATAAACAGAAACTAAGATCTTGTGTACCTCACATTTGAACCCCACCAGGATTCTAGTACCAAGTGGAAAGGAATCTCAAGGCCTAGAATGCAGTACTAATGTAAATGTTTATTGCAGTTTAACACAAACACCACTTGGCTGGCTGTGAACTAATTCTTAATTTTGAGGCAGCTTCTATTCAACCCAAGAGTCCTCATTCAGTTGAGCTGAATCAGTAGACAGGACATTCCAGAAAGCTCTTCCAAAATCAGTTTATTTTATAACTTCAGAAACTTATTTACCTTTGCGATGACATTATGCTGATTAATCCTCTTCTAACTGAATTAAAAAAAAAATACTGTAGAGATACTTTTTGCAGTAAGATGTTATTTATACCATGTAACTGTTTCTCCTCCCTGATGAGCATTCAGTCAGCAAACTCCAGGTTTAGGACTTCAATGTAGCAGTAATAAATAAATAAATAAACCCCAAACCAATACAACAACAAAACCCCCACATAATCCAGGGAACTATGGCCCTGCCTAATTTTGTATTTTTTTTTTATTTTTGTATTTTTTTATTCTGGATTACAAGCTCATCTAATTTATAAATCTTGTTCTATCGCTGAATGCATCTTCCTGGCAGTATTGTATAGAACTATAAAACATCTTTGCATAAGAGCTAAAAGAAGAGGCAGAAAGTCATAACGTAATAAATACTGGACAAGATCTGGGCTCTGCTTATGGTACCTAACTGCAGAATCCTTTAACTTAACTCTCAGTTTATGAGTTGAAGAAAACCCAAAAGGGAAAAAATAACACCTTGGTCTGTCTGGTAATAACATTGCAGAGAACTGGAAAATATTTAAACAGCATTTTGAAATATATTTGATGGCAGGTGGAGCAGAAGAGTGGAAGTAAAGACATCAATCTTTCCACATGTTGCAGGAAAGCTAAAATTCAACATTTGCAGTAAGTTTTCAGGAGAAAATGTAAACTTGAATATAATACTGAATATCTAGAACTTCAAAAAAAAAAGAACTTTGAAATGTACATTAATAGACTGGAAAAACAACAGATCAGATATGAATAGAAGGCATAGTGAAATGTATGTAGAGTCACTAATAAAATACAGCATAATCAATGGAATTATAGGCAAGATGAAAATGGAAAGGCTGCCTCTTTGTTTTGTAATAATAAACTATGGTAAATGAACTCTTGTAGAGAGCACAGAAGACCTTATGAAACAAACAAAACCAGGCCTATAAGAAACAGTATTTTTGTACTAAATTGCATAAGCAGGTGGAGTGATATAAGAATGGTAAATATCCTAAAGTGAAATGCACACAAAAAATATTAAAATGAAACTATTATAATTACGTAATTTTGTATAAAATTTTACCTAGATAAAATTCTGGCCCTACACAAATCTCCTCAATATAAAACAAAGATCTTGATTCTTCTGTCAATAGGCAATAAAAAGTACTAAAAAATCTGTAATATTTCTTACATCTTTTCCAGTTACTGAAATCCACAGTCTTACCAGATAGAAACAGCCACATCAGAAATTTGAAACATTGAATGAAAACATTGTGCACAAAATTCACACGTGTGTAAAAAGTGTGTGTGAATTGTGACATCTGAATATTCACAATTTCAAAAAGCAGTATTAGCAGACAATATTGTCAATTGAATGTTACACATAAACTCTTTGACTTTAAAATAGGAAACCCTTTCAATTAGTCAAGTTGGTCACTGAAGAAAAGAAATATCATCACATAGATTTCTAATCAAGAAACTTTATTTTTTTTTCTGTGGTAAATATTTGTAAATGAATTATTCTTAAAGCAATGCATGTACCAGGCAGTTTGATAGAGCAAGTTAATTCCTTGCCACTCCTAGTCCTCTCTTTAGATATACACCACTCAGAGTAGCTCTGAAGCCGGCTCTTTCTCCTTCTCTTATCTGCACCAGACTGGACCAGAACTCATTCATTCTCCCTTCCTGGATGAGAGGGGTGATGGAAATCGTAGAATCATAGACTAGTTAGGGTTGGAAGGAGCCTTAAAGATCATCTAGTTCCAACCCCCGTGCCATGGGCAGGGACATCTCACTAGGTCAGGCTGCCCAATGCCCCATCTAACCTGGCCTTGAACACCTCCAGGGATGGGACACCTACAACTTCCCTTGAAATCATAGATCCTAATGCAAAGCTTTGGTCCTACCACAACGTGCTTTGACCTTACAACAGTGGATGCTAGGTTTTTTGTCAGTCCATCCTGCCTAAATAACGAGGATGCTAATTATTGTTCACTGAAGCGATTGTCCACAGTTGGAAAATCAAATAGTAGAAGAGTTCAGGAATATTTTAATTCTTCTAAATAATTTTTCCTTATCAGTTGCTCATTCAGTGATAGTTATAATACATAACTTGTCCATTTTGTCAATTATTCACAATCTTTCCATACATGACACAAATTTATCAACATCAAGCATGATGAATGTTGCAGTGACCAACCTGTCTGCACAAAGAATTAGGTGCCTTCCATGCAAGGAATGGAAAATTCACTCTTCCTACTCCCTTTTGTTGTCACCAACCTAATCTGAAGGATCATTTACATTTCCATAAACTGCCAATTAATATACAACAAACTTGGAAGTTCAAACTATTTTTTTTTGAGATGCCATATGTTTTTAAAATCAAGATGTATAACTTTACTAATTCATGTCTGAAACACTCTACAATACACACCATGTAACATAAAGATAAGGGAGGGTTATTAATATTCTAGAGTTCTTACTGTAAAGACATTAAAATAAATGCGTATTAATAACATTTTAATAAAAACTGACATTATTCTGCCCATGACATTAATGCTTCGACATAATGGTTATAATATCTTCTACATAATGTGATCAAATTATATTAAAAAGGAAATAGACAAGAAAATGCATTACGAAGAAGGGCCCATATATATTAAATCATGTCATCATTAAACAATAATAAAAAGAATTCATACATTAAATTATATAAAATATAAAAATCGATCCTCTTGTTGGATAAGCATGCTTGCCACGAATTTTAATAATATTGTGATGACTGTGAAAAAAGATGACATATTTGCATATTTTTCTATTGCTTTTTCAAAATGTAAAACTCAGTTTATTAATGATAAGCAGATTGTTCTTTGTGATATATTTCCGAGCCATATCATAATATTGTTAATTCCTGATTTTTTTTTTTAACTGTATGACTTCTAACTCGTGGGTCCTGTGAGTGGGTAAGAAGGACAGTGAATGATCAGTCTATACTTTTCAGGAGTTTTTGTAAGAAGGACAGTGAATGATCAGTCTATACTTTTCAGGTGTTTTTGTAAGAAGACATAAGAAATGCACAAGACACAACCTTGTGTAGTACCTGATTTGTTCATTAATAATTGAAGAAAGAGTGAATGACACCAACATCGACTAAGGTAAGGCTTAGGCCTGGTGTATGCTAATCGTCTGATCTTTGTCAGTTGTGGAATCTTGGCCTTGCTAAGACTTTTCCAAGTTATGTCATCACCATAAATATCTTTAACATTTCCATTCTGTTACAGGTCTGCCATTCATTTTAAAAATGTTCTGAGTTTCTCATTATGACCTTCTGCTTTTTCAGGTCTAATGTGAAACATTTGCTGTACAGACTTCACTATGCCACAAACCACCAAAAATTGTGGTTATTTTCATATCAAATATGTCAGGCGCTAATAAGATATATTAGACTACCTGCAGAAAGAGTGCATCCTGAAAAGGAAACTGCATAAGAATAGACATGCACTCTGTTTTCCTGAGAGTCCCTGCCAGAAACCTATTTAAGAAAACACACTAAATTGTAGAAAAATAATTGAGATGATCAACTGTATACTTGACATTTTTTCTCTTTGAGAGTAGCAAAAGTCACTCTCACATATTCATTCACTCTGCACTTTACACACAGCAGAATGTCCAAATTTTTTCATTCTACAGCAACAGGGGAGTATATTGATTTTGATGGGTCATCTAGCTGTTCTACAGTTCTCAGAGCAACAAAACCATCTACTCATTTTGGGCCTTTAATTTGAAGAAAGGTAACATTACAGTGTATATGACTCATGGTTTTATGTGCCTTACTTGCCAAAATGGGATACTGTGGGAAAATAAAGAAATTTAGGGAGAAATAAGAACCTCGAGTTTCACCAAAGTCCCCTGTCTCCGAAGTTAAATATATCAAAGCAGTTTTTACTGCTTTTATTAAAGAGCAGTTCCAATGGAGAGATACAGTTGCTGCAGCAAGCCCTTCCCAGCAAAAGGAATGCAGTTGCCATGGCAAAAGTCCTGTTCCGGCCAAATGGTACATTGTGCCTCACTGGAATGGAGCAAGGAGTGTTGTTATACAATAGTACAACCAGAGTCCGTTATCAGTCATGGACGTTATGTGCGTGGATTCACAAAGATAACTGCATAATTCTGGTCAACGAAGATAGATCACTATGGCTGTCTCAGCAACCATGATACAAAAGTGTGCTTTATCTGAACTTTGCTCATTATAATGTCTTTAATGTCATTCTAATACTAAAACACACTTCTGTCCCACACCCCCCCACCTCTGAGGCAGACCACTCCCATAACCACTCCCATTGGCCATGAACATTAATTTTTTATTGTTATACCTTTAAACACAAAGCAAGAGATTTTTACACCAATCAGGAGTAAAAGACTGTATGACCAAAGTCACTTGAGCTCCACCCAAGCTCCTCCTAAAGACACAAAACCATCATAAAATGAAATATAAAGGGGAAAGTTTTAGGGAAGACCCTCCCTCTTGGATCAGCTGACGAACTGGACTCTGTCTCCCCACCCAGGTGGGACACTTCGTGTTATGCATGTTCTATACTAACATCACAATGTTAGTATAGAACACTGTTAGTGTCTATCTATACTTGGGATTTAAGTGCATATTGCTTCTATCTATAATCGGCTTTCAACTGCATATCACTTAAGACATATCTTCGCAATCAATACCTTAACACCAGCTACCATCAAACCTTTATCCTGTCACAAGTTTATATAATAAAATTTATTTGTGTGTACGTCTAAGTTTCCAGAAGCTTCTAATAATTTTTTAAGAGATTTATCAGAGATAGAAAGGATTTATTCTGGTGCCACTGCTGGCGCAGACCTGGTAGACTGGATAAATTGCAAAGGACAAGAGGTGGACCCCCTTCTGTGAGGGATTTGTTCTGGTGCCATTGCTGGTGTAAACCCATCAGAATGGATAAATCATAAAGCACCCAAGTTGGCCCCCTTCTAGAAAGGATTTGTTCCTGTGGCACTGTCAAATGTAGCCCTGGCAGACTGAGTAAATTGTAATTGTCCTGGTGAGGCTGTCAAACAAGGTCCTGACAGACTGGTCAAATTGTGAAGAACCAAAGGAAGCTCCCCTGTGTGCCTTTACTCTAACATAATATGTGACAGATGCTCTTCTGAAAATTTCTCTCCTGTTCTTCCTTATCTGTCTTGCTGTCTAGTCCTTCTAGTGAGTCAACTTCATTGAAGATTCCAAAGCTTCAGTACAGCAACCTTAGGAACTGTATGTCCAGATGTCCAAATGAGTGTCTCGTCAACATTATTTTGATTTGTATTTGAATCAAAATATTGACGTTGACTAAAAACATAGATTTTATGACTTTGAAGAATTTCATGACTGTTAAGGAATCTTTTTAAAAAAATAATTAATTAAAATAGGCCACTTAATAAAAATAAATTGATATATCATTCTTTAATTTGTGGAGCATTTCAGTTGGAAAATTTTCAAAGCCAGCTGTTCCAACTGTTTCTCACTAGTTGATCTTCTGAGAAATAAACCAAGTCATAGACAATAGGTTTTCTGACAGTTTTAGCAAAGCAATCCAAACAGAACAAGCACATTCGTGTGTGATCTTGAAGTAATTTACCGGTATTGCAAAGTACTTCACCCCGTGGTTATAACCTCTCTGCCTCCTCCAGGGCAGACAAGCCCTTACTGTAACATTTTATCTTTAATATTGTTGGCATCACTGTAAGATTTACTGATTACCTACTTGATGTTATGCTCGCTTCATTCTCTTTGGAGTTTCTTTTAAGAAGATAGTGACCTACTGCCATTCTGTTGCACTGTGTACAATTTATATGACACCAAAATACCTCCAGGTTCAATGTGCACTGTTGAGAGCAAAATAAATTACATTCATGGGTTTTCTTTTGTTTAATAGCAGAAAATAAGTTGAAAAGGAGAAATAAATGGCCAAAACAGGAAAGTAGAATCAATTCTATCATAACTTATTCAGAATATAGTTTGGAAGAATGCATATTTGGATGTGAACATTTATGCTTTGGCTAGTAAAAAATGCATTTAACAAAACAGAGACAATAAAAATAAAAATAAATAAAAGAAAATATTAATTAAAATATCAAAGTATGTTTACCTGAACATTTTCAGGTATTTTCCATATTAAAATGTTTCAATTATTATTTTAATTAAATACCAACTTCTTTATAAAAAAAATTAAAAGGCTGAAGAAAATAAAGCTTTTCTATTTTTCCTTAATGATTAAAAATATAAAAATGAAAATATTTTCATTAAATTTGGAACAGAAGTTGTATAAGGCTTTTTCCAATACTTAACAGTAGCTATCAGAAATAAACAAAAGCATAATAGTATATCATGAATATTTCTCAAGTGTAAAGAAGTCTACTATAAGAAACCTTTAACACTTTGGCAAAAGTGTCCTTAACAGTAAACTGATGGTACAAAATTCATCTGCATTGTAGTGGAAAGAAAATAAAAGCATCAGTATGGAACTCTAGATTTTGGTTGCTTTTTTCTCTCTTTTTTTTTTTTTTAATTTACTATGGAAAGATACAATCATATACTCCTGATATACGTAATTTCTTGGAATCAGGTATATGTGTGGTAGGCAGGCAGAAAGGACTCAAAGGAGAAAAAGAGGAAAGGGATGTTGATGTTGGCTAGGAACACAGCCAACACAATCTGTAACAACCCTGGGTAAGCACAGGGCAACTGTTCTTACTGATTCTTAACCAATGTTCACAAATTACATCGTCCCTCAAACTATAGGTGCAGGTGGACTTATGCTTATATTTCAGCTATAGCAGCTGTAGTGAGCATTTAAACTCACTTCTATTGCACTGTTTTCAGAAAGCCAGAACATAATTGCTTTAGGAAGTAAATTTTTTGAGTGTCACCACTCTTTGCTTCAATGTGTGTGAGTCCTTCCTGTGGGTACAACTGAGAATAGTAAGCAATCAACCAGGTAATTCTAAGTTAATAGCCTAAGAAGCAGTATGATCAATCCTGAGGTAATGACTATAGCTTTTCATATTATTTTACACTGATTTCTTATGATCTTTTGACCATATCCTAATTTGATTCAACGTACGGTTTTCATTGAAATAGAGCAACTTTTTTTGTGTAGAAAAGCTCACCATTGTACAACTTTGCTTCCCCTTGCAAAGAAGGCAGAAAAAAAGAGCAACTTACTGCCCACATCAGCAGCAAATGCAACACCTGTATATGGCAGTTCTGACATTTACTCAAATTCACTTTATACCTTTGCTCTTCCCTGCACATGTCCCACATAACCTGTACAAAGATGCAAGCCTTCTGTGTGGGACCACAACATGAACCACTTGAAATTCCTCAAAGAGGAGCATCACAGACTGTCAGGGCCCTGAGGGCGTTAACTGGGCTTTAAAACCCTGAGGAGCCTCACTTGGCACCCATACTCATTACCCTCTGCCCAGGAGCTCCTTTACACACAGCCTCCAGCAGCTATGATGGATTATGCAGCATGACATGTCAAGTATGTATCAACACATGCAAGCATAAATTCTGTACAGGTTTTGCTATGTTTTGATCCTTTCTTTTTCCTCTCTCAGTGGAAGATATCAAGGAGAAGTGTTATCTCCTGTCCATGCTGTGAGCTGATGATAAATAGCAGATGTGCTAGATGAGAGAAAGCCACTGAGAGCATCCTATTCAATTGTGCATTTTCTGTAGAAATGGAAAGTAGCTGGTTGAGGTCTTACACTAGTCTTGGAGTTAATAAATTTAAAGTGCTTTAATTTGAGTGAATTCACACTGGCACTCCAGACACTGTTTCTAGACACACCCTCCCTAACACACCATGCAGCAGCTCTTCACCTTCTTCCTGTTACCTTAGGAACCTAAGAATGAAGCTGCAGACCCAGAATGTTGAAGAACAGTGCCAGTGCACTTTAGCAAGTTGTCAAATGTTTCATCATCATAGTTGCTAAATTTCTCACCAGAAAAATGGCGGTGTTTCCAGCATCTTTCCCAAACTAACTAGACCTCAGTATAACTCTGTGTTACAAGTGAACCAGAGGATTTTAGGATGGAAAGAGCTTCTGAAGAGCTAGACAAGTCACTTTCTTGTGTTTCTACAGAAGATGTAAAATAATCATCATTCAGTCTTTCTTTCAATTCAGAGGTGCCTGCCACCTTAATAGAAATTGTACTGAAATCTTGTTCTGGATTCACAGCTTCCAAAGACAGTTGAATTATAAACAGCTCACACTGTAATATATTGCATATTCAACATCAGACATTGCCATTACTTTGGTTCAGTTCTGTGACTGGAAAGAAAAACCACCACACAACTGCCTGATATTTATTTTCGCTCTTCAAGACTGACTTATAATCTGAAATAATGCTCTAGGTGAGAAAAAGAATTAAAAAGTACTCAGACCCTCTTCTGTATCTTACTGAAAACCCAGTCGTATTGTGGAGTAACCCTGCATGCTTCTCTGCCAGTTTATCAGACTGTAGACAGTTCTCCTCTTTTGGTCTTCTCAATGAATTCAAACCAGATCTCACCATGTCCAAACATATTTCAAAAAACAACTCATTATTTTCTCCACTATGTCTTGGTCTTATTGTGTATGGAATAGATTTTATTGCCAGGGCACATAGAATTTTGTGGTGTAGTTATATACTAAGCTTAAGGTAACCTTGAATATCCTTAGTTTTGATTCACTATATAATTGCAATTTACATCCATTATTTTCCAAGATACATCATTGACCTGGTTTATGATATTGTAGCTAAACTACCTGAAACTCTGGTGTTTGAGAACTTTTTCTTTGAGGTGTTGTAGTTCAATTGACATTGGAATTGGAGGAAATTAATTGACTGCAGCACAAAAAAAAAATTTTAAATCCTTATTCCTTATGAAAAAAAACATATTTTTTAAAAAATCTTGGGGTTTTTTTATACAAAATTGTGTCTTTGTAAACTTCTGACTTGGAGTATGTGCCATATTATCTGGCTATGGTTATTCTGTGACCCCAAGACCATTAAAATCTTTTTTCATTTTCCTGTGGATTTCATGAAAATCTAATTTAGCTTTAAGATACAGTACATTCAGAAATGGTCATTTGTATTGAAATTGTCAAAAAAAAAAAAAAGAACATGGTGGTGCAGCCTGGATTTAATGACCAGTTTAGCCTCCAGACTGAGCTACCAATCACTTCCAGAAACAGTTATGGTCAAACCCAGCAAATATATTTAGAAATTGCTCACTGATCTTGTATGTAGATGTCTCATTCTTTTACTGAAACCCGTAGGCTTACAAATGTCACATCAGGAGAACATAAAAATGAAGCAAATTGCCAACTGCAAGTTTGGAGAAAGGCTGTTTCCTTTGACAAGTCAATGAAAAGCTGGAATTCTGAAAAGAGCTATGGCTGAACACTGCCTTCATTTATCCCAGATGATTTCACTGTGGCTATAACAGCTGTCTAACTGCAGAGTTTATCATAAAATTTCAGAAAGGACCTGTTAGAAACCAAAAAACTTACCAGTTTATCTAGCAATTTTTTTTTGTTTTTTTTCCCTGAGCTTTAAATTTAGTTATTAAAGTCTTACACACATTACTAGGCAATATAATCTATCGACAACCATTAGAAGATAATAAGTAACACAAAATCCTTCTGTGAAGTTTGGGAAAAAATCTGACAAATACTGACATAGCTGGAAGGACGAATGGGATATAATTTTACTATTAGGTCTCTGTCCTAGGCACAGAACGGGTAATGCATTTTGGTGTTGCACTCCAGACAGCTGTTCCCTAGCTACCAAAAAAAAAAGGAAGAGGACTTTCATCACTCCTCCATCATTGTAAGTAAACCTGCATTGTGCTCTCCTCGAAGCATGCTTCGTGGCTAGTCTCTCACCATCACTTTTCTAAGGACATGATCCAACAGGGAACCTGAGTGAGAGCTTCATAGAGACTGAGGCTTAACCCTCCATCAATGTCGGGATGATGGCTGATACGGAAACACAGAGCTTCACAAGAACAGGCAAAACCCAAACATTCGTTTCAGCCTGAAGGCACTCATTTCTGTACTTATTGATATGAACTCAGTAGCTTTACCAACTGCACCATACAGTAATTCTGGAAAAAATGATTCCAACTTTCAGCTATAGTACTTTGATTTCTATCCTTCTCAGTACTTTCCTGTTGTTTGCACTAGGAAGTTAAATTTTGGGACATATTCTGAAATGCACAATATTTAAACCTTGGTAAATGAAGTGTGAGCACCCTTTTTATTTTTTTCCCCCAGCTAATTATTAACATAACAATTCATATTTAAAAGAACAAAACTTTAGTATTTACAAATAAGGACATTATTTAACCATTACACTTACGGAAATTCCAGGCTCCAAGTTTTTAAATGTATTTTTCTCAATTCTTCCCTCTACAATTAAAATCAATGGTTATTCTGGGATAATTCTCTTTTTGTCATTTTCCTGAGAGAAGAAAAGGGGAACAGTATAAAGGTATAAAGATTAATAGATTAATGTATTTTAATGACTGTGTGCTTAAATGGAAAATGGTTTTTTTTTGGAATAAACTGGTTACTGGTGGATCACCCAAAGTTCGTGCAGCAATTAACATTAATTATTTCAAACATATGCTGAAGACTTTATAACAGATTTTAGCTAGTAAAGGTTAATTATTGAATGCACTGATGTAATAAATACAAGGAAGCTCAAATCTAAGGGGAATGTTGCCAGCAACTAGAAGAAACCATGATTCATTCCCATAATAGCAACTGCTAATGAAACGTATCACTTTCAGACATCCTTGCCTAGCTCTAGTACCTCCCAAGACTAAACTGAGATCATATTCCTGTGGAGAAAACTCCTAATTTGCCATACATGCCTCATTCCTTTCCCACTCCTGAGACTAATATCTGACACAAAAGACATCAGAAGGCCTTTTTCAGATTCCTCCTTGGTCTTCACCTTTAGTTAGAAAAAATACATTTCATATAATGCTGGAGTTGTACTATGCTTCAAAATGAGAAGTAGCATAATAATAGCTTTTCTAAAATTTCCACTGCCTCTTTTGTGCTAACAGATACTATGTTGCTAGGGAAAATGTTGATCCTTCGCTTCAAAACAGTAGTTCAAAAAACACCTAAAACTTTTGATTATGTATAAATTGCAGATAACTTTTGGACACCTGTTGGTAAAATTAATACATATCAGTGATGCTATCTTTCTTTTCTCTGCTTTGACTGGTTTTGTTGGAACTGCTAATTTAAAAAAAAAATCTAAACATAGAGAGAAAAATATTAAACTAATATTTCTCATGAGCAGCTTCTATAAGTAGTAACTATATTTACCTGTTGTTGTACATTTTAACCTGGTAGGAGTAATTGGTTCTGCGTGATTTCCTCAATTGTATGTCTTGTAACTGTTTCAGCTATTCTGTCAGTAGTCATATTGATTTTGAAACTTTGGCAGTATGTTAGGAGTTGTTGCTATGAAAACAACTGAATGTTAGCCTTTAAAATTATTGATTCATCTCCAAGAAGACTCAGAAAAGTTTTTATTTCCAGCTTTCACGTTATAATATATTTATTACTTCTAAGGAAGAAGTGTAAATAATTTTATAATCATATTTCTTTTTAGCAAATGGGCGCAACACAGATGTATTTTCTTGTTCTTGTTTTCAGTTCACACTCCGAAAAAACTAACTCGACTAGTACAACACTGGTTTTCAAAGAAGCTCACTATGCTTAGCAACACATTGGCTGGCGCCCTTTCTAAGTGCACAAAACTTAATACCAGAAAAATCTTAAACAAAGCTCAGAAAATTCAGTTCTGTCCTGGATTTGAACACCTTAATGTGTGAGGGTTTTAATACAAAGATTTAGTAACAGTGTGTATTTCATTCTTTAAGCCATAACTTCACAGGTGCAGCAGTTTCCTCCTGTTCTTTCAATAAGAAATGCTTATACAAGTTAATGAAAGCAACATTTGGCCTGAGTTACAAGAAGGTAATAGTTGTATTTTTATCCAGATGTTAAGGGGAGCAAGGTTAAACTGGCGTCGTGGCATTATATTCCAACACAATCCGATGAAGAAAGTAAAGTTCTGCAGTAAACAATTCAAAAGGAGGGGGGAGGGAAAGGAGAAACACAGTCAGGGATGAGAAAGTAATAAACTCTTCCACCAGGTCCGTATTCAAGCAGACTGAATTTATAAGGTCTGCCAAAGGGACTGTCATGACCAGTGGAGCAGAAACTATATTGTAGCAAATATTATTTGGCATCAAACGTAGGCAGACTGCATACTGACATAGGGATTGTTTATGGCACAGGGGCCTCCCTGCAAAGCATGAAGAGGAACAAGACTTCCCCAAAAAAATAAAGAAGTTTTATATTTTTCCTTTTTTCTAGGAAGGTGATGTGGAATTTTAGATATGCATTAAAAGGAAATAGACTAAAAGCAGCCCGTACTGAAATGTTATTTATGGAGTTAGTTTTTTAAAACTGTCATAATAACTTCCTTCCGTCTTGGATTCAACAAAATAGGCTTCTTTCCAGATTCCATTTGGATAAAGCCACTATGTTGCCAGGACAGATCATGGGAGATATTTTTACAGAAACTGGGTTTGACCTGAAATACAAATACTAGCTTAACCCTCAGTAAGATCCAGATGCTTTGTTTAAGCTTTATCTAATGAAATAGTTGTGCTCAATTATCTACTTACTTTATACAAATGACCCCTCCTTCACCTCCTGGTGTTCAGAGGACAAGAATAGATATTCAGCTAAGGTAAGGTAGTAGACCTGTGCCAGCTGAAATCAACCATGAATTTGGCTAATAGACAGCAGGTTATTTAGGGGTTGATGAATACAACTTGAAATTTATTGAGCTTTTACATGATGTTTCCTAATATGATGTTCATTTCTTTTTCTACCTTTAAATAGTAGTATAATTTGCATTTATAGTGGGCTATTATCTTGGCGATGTAACATAATCTCAAAATCCCTACATCAAAAACTATTAGGCTGCCATACTATTGGATTTCCATAGATTTTTTTGTTGAAATCCTTTTACCATTTTCTTGACAAGGTAATGTCTCATAGCATAGTTGCAGTGAAATAATTTTTCTATCAGTTTGACATGACATTGTCTCCATGGACTTGACTGACAGTTAAAATAAATAGAGAATTATTGTTGCTATTTTGCACCTAAAAAAAATCCTGCACTCACAAAACTATTTTGTTTTTATGATAAAATGATCCACTTTAATAGCAGCTTTCAATTTTAGCTGGTTATTCTTTCTTTGTTTTCCTAGAGCTTGCTGCTATAAAAAAAAACTATATAATGAAAGCAGAATTTCACCTCTGCTCACCTAAAATGGCTTCACACTTTGAAACCAATTTAGTTAAAATAAAAACAAAACAAATAAAAAATACCTGGTTAGTTACAAGAGAGATGCAAAACTGCTCAGAAAAAACAGGAAAAAATACTAAATTTTGAGCCTGATTATATGAAGATATGTTATTCTTATCCAAAAGACTTTTTTTATATGTCAGTAAAGTGGTATAAAAATTCTGTTGGTTTATATCTTCCTTTGATTTATTATTTGATTGAATATCAACATACAGACAAGAATAATCTTTTTTGAAGTGTTATGCTCAGGAATCCCAGCACTGTTTCTTCTAGGGTTTTTTAAGTGCTCAGATAAGGTAGTATCCAGCCATTTAGACAAATGTAGATATCAGACCTATATAAAAACATCACAGTTACACTTTTCATGATATCTGTAATATTTCTGTTGCTTTCATACTCCAGTCTGAGGCCAAGATTGAAAAACACAGTCTAAAGGAAAGATAAGCGCAGTGAGATAATTTTGTTATCTTGGTGTTTGTCTTTAAGATCCTTTTCTTAGTGATCCTATCATGAAAACTATCAGCTAACAAAATTTGTTAGTATCTCAAAATTTGAAAGTACTGTCTAAACACATAAGGGTCAGACTATCAGCAAGCACTATGTGAAGTTAAAAAACAAAAATTAGATGATGTTTAATAGTACAAAATAAAAAAATAAAATAAAAAAGCTATGTGTCCGTAAGTGTCAACAAGTGTGTGTGTTATAAACCTGGAGATCAAAATTGAACATAAGAAGATTTGCATTTGTGATGTAATCATGAAAAATACCTAAGTATCCTTAATTAAAGTTCTGGGTACTGAACATCTTGCCGCAGATTAGTCTTCTCAAATTGCACTGTTTTCAGATTTGCTGTTGCCATTGTCAATGCTCTCCATCTTTCTGTTTGTGTCACTTTTGAATATGTTGATGTCCAACAGGCTGAGGGTGTAGTTTGGTTATATATTTCTTTGAGCACATCAAAACTACTCTGTAGTTTGCAACAGGTTAGGATCATAAAATTCTGTCTACTTCTGTCACAGCAAGAAGACAGTTAAAGTTCATCAGTTCATGCCAACATCCTCACTAACTACATCTAACTCATGCTAACTGGCACGACAGCGGGGCCAGGAAACAAAGCTGGGTTTAGTCTCAAGACTAAAATTAGCATTATAAGATTTCTCTCAGAGACATTCTTCTGAACAGAGGTGAGTGGACAAAGGTGTCTTACAGTAATAAGGTGGTCTTTTCTTGAGCCCTTAAAGTGGCCTTCTTTTCACAGTTCTCTACCATTTTTATTGTCAGTGCTCATAGAATGTCACATAAGCTAGAGCAAAGTTCTGTGGGTTTTAGGGCTGGTCAAGTGAGAGAGAATAAGTTGTAACACTAGCATGGTGATAGAGTGTTTAATCAGCAGTCGATGACAGAACAGTAGATCTCTTAATTTACGGACACGACAAATTTGATCATCAATTATTCTGTGATGGCCTGTTGCTTATACATTTTTGAATAAAAATACCAAGAGAAACTCACTTTGAATGTCAGCTGACATATAAGGTCTGCCACAAAAAAAAGAAGAGACTGTGCCTGTAACTGTCTTCATTTACAAAGTTAAGAAAAACAACCATGATTACCTTCAAGATAGTTCCCTTCTGAGTTGACACATAGCTGCATGCAATGCTGCCAACATTTAAAGCAGTTCCGCAGAGCACTTTCTGAAAGGATCCTCATCATTTTTGCTTTCACATCTTCTACAGGTTCCTTTGAGCACCAACTTGATCTTTGGGATCTCTTCACCATAGGCCTCAGTCAATAATTTAAAAGTTTCCATTGTAGATTTCTTCAGTTTCACAAGAAACTTGGTGTTAATTCACTGTTCTCCCTCGCACACCAACATTTTCTGACCCAGGATAAGAAAATGTCCAGATTTGAAAATGCATTGTCCCATAATGAGTGAAGTAATTGAGTTGAACCTTGTCTCACTGTGACGGCTTAGAATATGTTCTATAACCATCCTTTTGTTTCTCCCTTCCCATTCTTGGATCCCGAGCAATAGGGCTAGTCTCATTTTTTTTTGTGTCAGACCTCGTATTTGCTTTAATATTGTACAAAACAATTTGAATTGCCTCGATAGTACCAGCTGACTGAGCCACAGTCTACACTTTATGCTAGTCTGCTTCTATTCATCAGGAGCATGAAGCTGTATTTTAATGGTGATGAAGCCCGGGAGAACTCTTTCAATAATATAAATTGAATCTTAAACAGAAAGGTTAAGATGACAGCTGATGAAATCTAAACACTCGCTGTCTTTTTTGCGAGTAACATACACAGTGCAGTGCATCTACAAGTTATAAACAGCATTTTAAGCAGTCAGGCCAAAAGGAAGAGAGGGGTATATTTAAATGCAAATCTGAACAATTCAGGGCTTTAAAACATCAGTCAAGTCTCCTTGAACCATGCTGCTGTAACAGATGGAAATAGTCTGAGAACTTTAAAACCAAGTGAGATGACAGTTCAGGTTAACATTGATTTAACACATTTTGTCCTAGATGAACTAATATTGAACATAACAGAATGACAGCATGCTGTATGCTACTGAAAGAGAACTGTCAGAAGGTAGTATTTCAGAAAAGTAAGTCTAAGTTGTTTCTAGAATTTTGGCCTTCATTGCTATCCCTTTTCTGCAAAGTTTACATTACAGTATCAGCAACTCATCATTCCAAGAACCATGGCATCATAAAACAAAGGTAGATCTGCTGAGGTCACAGCTTTGACTCAGAACATGAATAGAAATTCTTAACTGTTTTGTTAGCTTAAGTAGATCATTACATTTGTGGAATTTCTGACACCTGAAGGTGTCCTTATTATTTTAAGTATATAATTTATTAATTTAATTATAAGCCACATCATTATAGCTTCATCGTTTATGTTTCCTAACAAAATTATAGTAAAAGCACCAAGCAGAATTATCAGTTCTTATTTGAGATCAGAGGATTTTGGAAAAGAATGCCTGGCAATGGCTAAAAATGTTATAAGGATATAGAGTAAGTTATCAAAAGGAGATTAGAATAGAATAGAATAGAATAGAATAGAATAGAATAGAATAGAATAGAATAGAATAGAATAGAATAGAAATTAGTACACTTTCTTTTTCATATATGATAACTATTGAAGTGGAGAAATATACTGGATGCTATGTTAAGATATATCTAAAATAAATTAAAGAACATTTTTCCAAAATATGTAAGATTAGATGTTTAAAAAGTGTGAAAGTATTTAAAAAAATACTGAATACTTTGCCAAGTCTACATTGTTGATTAGGTAGAGAACTAAGGCATGCTACCTTCCACAGCCATCAACAGAATAAAAAGCAAGTTTTACTTCCTTGACAACAAGCTCAGGTAGCCCTTTAGCTCTGGGTGACTAAGATATTCCCCATCAGTGGAACTTGAGATTAAATTTTAACCTCCCATTTCTACATCTTATTTACCTTGCTGTTGTGTAAGGGATTAGGTGGTCATAGTTCTCCATCTAACCTATAAATGTCTGAATATGAGGAAGTATGTGATAGGATATGCCAGCTTCACCTTGACTACAAAGAAATCCTTTCTCGGGGTGGGGGGGAAGGAGGAGTATTAAGTTTCTCTACAAGCATAGCCAGAAGAAATGTATTTTTTGTACTTCAGTACAAAGAATATTTTTATAATTTTCCTCTAATTCAATGGAAGAATACATTCTAAAACATTTTGCAGAGCTGAAACTAAGGCCATTATATAAATCCCTGCTATGCATACAGGAATACTTGGATTATCCTGACACATATTATGTTAGGAAACACTTTCCACTTGTCAATGCAGCTTCAAGTCAAACCTTTAGCATTGGTGGAGGGTCTACCAACCCAATAACTTAAAATTTGGCCCTGATGGGGTGTGTCTATTTTTATACACCCATACATACACTAAAGAGTGAAAAAGATATAGAACTGTGAAAAATTTCAAGCCCACTTCCTTGATAAAATATTTATGAAAAGGTTGTCACTATTCATTGTCCAGTGCACTGTTTGTATGTCTATGCTTTAACACTCAGCAAGGTCTCTGCTGGCTGGAAACAAGCACATCTGCTCTTAATAAAGGTATTAGGTATAGTGTTTTGATGTTTTTCTAGGGACCTATTTTTTACTAATGGTGTAAAATAATGAATGAACTACTGAACAAGTTTGTGGTGAGTACTTTTTGACCTATAGTGTGCTTACAAATTAACCAGTGGGAAGGTGGGCAGAAAAGCTGAAGAGATTTATTGATTACAGTATCACAGTGAGAAGGTTAGATCACACTGCACTGGATTTAGTCTGTCACTAAATGGGAAAGGTGACAGAAACAAACAAGCAAATATCAAAGCCAATCTGTTATAAAATGCTCCCTCAGGGGTCATTTTTTAAAAAAAGGATGGCTTTAAGGAAAATTTGGGGTTTTTTTCTCTTTGTGGTTCAAGATGAGGTTATTCTATTCTCTCTGTCTAGGACACAATAGAGGACAGATGATCTCACAAGTCCCAAAATAATAACAGACATCTACATGATTACACCGTTATTCCTTACCCTCTACTGTGTATAAATAAAGATCTTGGGGAGGGGGGCAGTGCCCTTATTATAGTCTCATGAACACATTAGTCATTAATACATTTTGAAGAGAAAAGCTGAAAAAAGCTGTGAATTGTCAGAAGTTCTTTTTTTTCTGAGCATGTCTTAGTGGTCATAATTTAAAGGATGGACACAGAGAAAAAGCAAAACAACAAACTACTGAAGTCAGTGAGAAGAGAGAAATCATGTGAAGTTCCACCTCCTGTTCACACCACTGTTAATAAGTGTCATTTGTTGCACATGTACCACACTGAAGATGCAGTAGGATCACCACCAGAGAAATATAAGTTAATGCTTCAGGTAGTGTAGCTGAACAAGTTGAGAGAGGACTCATCACAAATTAGAGATTTGGTTGATATATCCGTTTTACATAACATTAGCTGATTATCCAGAGACCAAATTCCTACTCTACGTTCTTTAAACTTTGTACTAGTTTTCTTACATTAGTGGAATAAGTTTGTACTCAGAGATGGCCAAACTCATTCTTCACTATCTTTTTTAGCATGTGTCCATGCTATAATTCTATAATGTAAATGGTAAATTATGCATTACTTATAATGGCATCCAAATATAATTAATATAATTAATAATAACTAGCATGTAATATGTTTAGTAAAGAGCACACTTTCACTCATTAATTGATTGTGAAGTGTAGGTTAGCAGGTGAAAGTGTGCAAATCTCTTTGTCAAATGACAGAAGATGGCACATGCTCTAATTCTTATTGCTTCCAAATATCAAATCCTCTTATGTACTCCTTTCTTTAATGACAGAGAAGAGATCATATCTACATGAGTATTTCTCAATATGAATAGCTTTGTGATTTGAACAGCTGAAAATATAAGCACATTTATTTGACAGTTAGAAAGGGTTGCCTTTCTAATTGAGAATGTTGTACATTCTTCATAAGCATGTAAAGAAAACCCCCTAAATATTAAGTTCATTATAGTAGCACTGGGTTCCACTCTGTAAGACCATGAACATTCTAAAACATAGCTTTCCAAAGTATAAAACATCATTTAAATCAGGCAATTTCTGCTAAAGGGTGCTTTATTTCAATGTCTATTATGAATCACTGTGGTTTTTTAGACAATTGTATCTGCAAATTGGATTTAACTGAGCTATTTTGATAACTACTTTTATCATGTCCCAACCACTTGAAGCCACACATTGAAAGTGGTTTAAGTCAATTTCAAATAAATCAAGAAAATAGATCTGCTCAGGTTTTTTTTTTTTTGTTTTTTTTTGGTTTTTTTATGTAAGAAGTAACAAATTTTGACACCAGGTGTAGTCCTCATTGAGATTTCTGTAACACAGGCTTACTTCAGGTGCCTAAGCATAAGCACTCAGTGCTAATTGAGACACCTGAGTGTCTTAAGTGTGCCTTAAATTCTGCACAGGGTCAAAAAATGTAATCTAGAACATACAAAAAACATTGCCTGCTTAGAAGAGCATTAGCACCTAGATGCCGGGCAGGATGCTCAAGAGCATAACAAAAGGAATTAGATGTCTTTAGGCAAATTAATTGAGCCCTTACACTGACCTTATCCCTGCTCAGAGTAAGCTTCTGAAACCAAGACCCACTAAGCAAATTTGAAAGCTACTGTGTAGGAAAGTACAGTACACCACATTTTTTAATCAAAGCAATAGTGTTAACTCCATTATTTTTATACCTCTATCCAAACATAACATCTATGACTCTCTCATGCTAACTTTAACAAATATGTGGTTTGTTTTATGAAAATTATGCTGTTAGTGTACATGTGAATTTAGTGTAGTCTTCATGCTGTTATAGCATTGCTTCATTTTACTATGAGATACAGAAGTTACATTTTTCTTCTGCTATTAAATCTGAATATATTGTATAAAACTGCGCTAGCAACACTAAATATTATGGAAATACATTACTTCGAAGGAGTTACTCTTGTGTCAGAAAAAGAGAAAATAAATTTATTTTACTTATACATTTAAAGCATTAGGATAACTGACTCTCATTTTCCAACCACTCCCCTCCTGAATTCTTTTTGACATGAAAGTACGTCAACATGGATATGGATGTACAGTCATTATTGAATAAAAATACACCCAGGCATGAATATTCTGATTACACAGAAGCTGTGGAACACACAGGTCACTGTAGTGCTTATAATTTTTACTATTTATTTAAAGTTTGCTAGGCAATCAAAATAAAATTCACAACAGTCATCTGGGTAACACCAGTTTACCTATTAGGTGTACAGATAAATATTTGGTCATCTTTAGACATAGTAAGTAAATTTATGGGTTATTGTCAGTCTCTGAAATAAAGTTGGGGGGAGGTCATTAATGTTGCCTGATGTTTTTTCCATATACATATGTAGCTTTGATTTTTTCATTCTTTACTGTTCTTTGTTGCTTTTATCTACAGAAACAAATTTACATAAGTGCAGAAACTCATAATCTACTTTGGATAATGAATATTGATTATATACTGACTGTTTTTTGTTAAAAAAAAATAAGCAAAAGACCTAGAAATCCGGTCTGCTTTATTGGTTCAAATGAATATTACAGGAAGGCAGGTTAGCCCAAAAGATCCTTTCCAGATCAAGATGGCATTTTTAAACAAAAGACCCAAAGTAAACTATTCACTTCATTAGATTTGTGTATTTGTAGGTAGAAGCATCTAAGTAATCTTGATTTACAAGCTAAAGAGGAAGAAAAAGAAAGCCTGTGATGTTGCTCTCATTCTTGGAGTTACGGAGGAGGTTTTGGGGAGTTTCTCCTCAAGAACTAGGCTCAAAGAGTAGGGTTATTGGGTGCTTTGAGTGTTTCTGTTACAAAATGAATAGAACTATGATAATATGTGAAAAGAAGGTAAAGGGATGGGGGAAGAAAATTTGGTCTTATTTATTCTAATAACGCAACACAAAATCAGCCCACTTGCGAAAATGCTGATTATTTTATAGGACTGAAGTAAGAATTTTTTGAGGAGGTTTGTAAACAAGGGACATAAAAGCATTCTCTGCACTAGGATGATAGTGCTGCTAGAAAACAGGAACAGACCAAAAGCAAGAGAAGAGAAAATAAAACCAACAGGTATTCCATCAAGTAGGACTATCCTCTGATTTCTCATGTCTGTGCAAAACTTGTTAAAAACAAGTAGATGGCTGGACTGCAGCACAGTCTGGAAGATGGCCCACTGTGACACAAAGAAGAGACCAAGCACTTTCTGCCATATAATATTCCCTATAGTTAGCAAGTAGTGATGTAATTTGCTGGAGCTGAAAAAAAAAGTTGGAGTTTACAACAAACTGCAAGTATCACATTATCTTTCAGGAGGGTTAGTAAAAATACAGAAACCCCTTTGAAGACCCTGGTTCACTTTACTTAAACTTTCTATAGCTTGTCACTCTATATAAATAAATTGTAATTATATACCCAAATATGACAGAAAAATCTTCAGATTCCCAGTAGTTACATACACTTAAAACATATCCAGCATTGATAAACATACCCTGCGAAGCACAGCAAATGGGAAAAGCAATATAATACCTTATGTTTATGGACACACTTCTCTCTGACCCTACACCCTGCCTTACTTTAGTCACCTTTCAAAACAGAGCACACAAGTGCTAGGGTTTTCCAGATTTTCAAGGGATTTCCAAGATTTTCCAAGAATTGTGATTTATCACTGTGACAGCAGTTTCTTCCCACAGAACATGTAATGGCTGGTGGCAGAAGCTGATGTTTCAATATAAAGCAGAATACATGTATGAAGATTGTGGGGAGAGACAAGACTGCTCTAGCAGATTGGACATTGATTCTACAGATGGAGCAGAAAATCATTAGCTGCTGTATCCATGGGAGTGGGTCAAGTATTCACCTAGCAAAGAAATTGTTCTGCTGTCTATTAGGCCAAGATTCTCAGATTCTTATGTTTGCCTTATTTATATTACTTGATACTGGATAATTTCCTTCTCTAGAAAGCCTAGTGGGCAGAAAAAAGAGCAAAAGAGAAGCTGAGCCTACTCCGAGAATTTCTGTTCTGTTGTATCTGCCATGCTCTCAAGCTTTAATTCACAGGTGTTAACAGAAGAAGAGTACATATTTAGATTTTTTAAAAGTGTTATTCAAAGAACACGAACGAATGACAAAGCTTTTCATGTGGAAAACCTTGACAAATTAAAATACAGAGAATAGGAAGGCTTTGAGAAATAACAAAACAAAGCCTGAATGTCATAGGAATACAAACAATGTCTTTTATTATTACTAACATGAAAACTATAAAATAACCAGGGATTACAAATAGCATAAATATTCTTGATCTACATACGTTAAATAAATCTATCCACTGCTAGTACCAGGATGTTTACGAAATATATTACTTCTATTTACTTGTATTATAACTAAATCAGCTCTGTGACCTCTGCTTTCTGAGTAATCTTTGTGTTTTCCTGTTATTTTAATTTCTGTTAGCATAACTATGTCAATCTATATAATTAAAGCTGAACCGATTGTCCATTCTTGACAATTAGAATCTTTGTTACGTTGCTCTTCATTTTATTATCTTCTCTCTTAAAGTTATCTTACACAAGCCCTTATAATACTTTATTCTATATATTACAGTTACTTCTATTAAATACTCATTTAAAAATCCCTACAGCTCTTTATTTTTCTTTGGTCTTAGGATTTGAGGCAAGGAAAGGAATTAAGCTAATCCAAACTGTTATTCCTTCTTCCTGTATTGCTCATCTATGTAAAAGAAGGTCTACATCTAGGATGGTAGTATTGTAGCTCAGTTAGAGGAAAATTGAGTGAAGACACCAGTCATCTGTCCCATTAAAAAAAGGATGCGATTTTTTATTTCTTCACTTTTCATTTAAGAGGCTTTGTATGACAGGTGTTTTGAGCTTTCTTGTGGAAATATGCAGAATACGTGATCGATTTGCGATGAGGTTTTTGAATACTTAGAGAAAATGTAAGTAGTTGACTGTAACTTGTTTAATTTTCAGAGCTATGTTTATATACTTCAGAATTGGAATATGAACTGTAACATTTAATTTCCACTGCCATTTTTGCTTTAAGATGATAGATACTTACATATCTGGACTCCTGAATGACTGATTTTTGTTAACTGTTTGAAGTGATGTGTATGTATATGCCTTTGTGCTCTCTAAAATAAAAGATCATAATTGATAACATCTGTTGGGGGGAGGAAGAAGGGTTTCTAATGATTTTTTTCACCACTTTGTTGGTCTGAATTATGCTATCAGGATATGTAACTGGAGAATATGTAGAATATGATTCTTTATCTTAACAGATGGGGGATTTTTAGTCACTTCTTTTCCTTCTCTAAAGCTGTGACTCTGAAACAGACAAGCTGCTGTCGAAATGTTTGGGTTTGTATCACTTTCTCTCTGTAGAGAAGCAGTTTAGTATATAAGGAAGTCATTTAAAAAGTGAAAGGATTCCCCATTGCCAATTTGCTAGTCTTTATGAAATGTCTTTTGAAACTCGTGTCTTGTTAAATTCTCCGTTGCCTGTGTCACAGTATGAGATGGCCAAAGGCTAGCTGTATAGAACTGAATAGAAGCATTGGCTTCTTTTGAAAATCACATAACAGTGACAAACCATGAACATAATTCTGCTGTCATGGTTCCAGGTCTGCTTTTAAATGGAAAGAGCCTAAGCTCCCTTGCTCAAAATTCCCAAAAATATAGGAGACTACAAAGTCAAGAAATTTGAAAGGAGTCTGAAATCCCCAAATTCAAATCTTTTGCCTGAAATACTACGCTATCAATAGAAAGGCCACTTATTTGACTTCTTTTGGATTATCAAAAAATAAGAATGTTCATCATTTATTGGAATTCTTACTTACAGTATCTCAAAGCTGCCATACCACTCATGCCTACTACAAGATTAATCTCATTTAATAAAGAAGTTTAATATACAGGATTAGATCCTAGCAACTAGATATTTCTTTACAGATAAATAAGCCGTAGAACACCAACCGTTCATGTGGTGGGTTTACGGTAGCTATTGAAACTCTCAGATTCATATTTTCTAGTTTTATTATACTTACAACTGTGCATTCCAAATATGTCATTAACATATAACTTCTTTTCATGGGAGACTAGAATTCCTTCAAAAGAAATGTGCATGTTGTCTCATTTCTTGGTCACTGTGGGCCATGTATCATCAACTCTAATTTCGATATGAAGTGTTTAGGGTGATCAGTTTCTTCCCTTGGTACTATCACTGCAGTGCTGGGATACAAAGTATCTTTCCTTTCCAGTCTTCTGTTAGATTTAAGAATATCTCCATCATTAATACCTATACAGAGCTCTTATTCCGGGAATATCCAAAAATCCCTTTTTGCCTAAACAGGAGGTGTTTCATTTACCAGACTAACAGGATCTCAGGAGAACTTACTAATTCCTCTTGTTTGCATCATCTGGTATGATCCTTCTGTCATTTCCTAGCAGCTGTGTTACTATCTCATTTAACTTAAGATAATTTATTAGATCATCCTGTCTAAGAGGCAGGCAAAAGCTGTTTTCTTACTTTTTTGTAACATGCACTCTCTTCATTGGAATACATTGTTTTCATATAGTTTATATCAAATACATTTTTCTCCTGTACAAGGTACTTGTTCATGTCATACATACAGAATTCTGAGAAGAAAATAGATACACCTGCTGTGTTCTGATGAACAGTTATTGTATCAAGGGAGGTGGTTGTCATTTCCTACAGTACCAGCTGTTGCGTCTTATAACTCATATAAAAACAAGTACATTTTTCATTGTTTTTTCAGCACTTTATTGTACTTAAAAATAAAATAGAAGTCATATGTTGCTTGTTCCTTTAGAGTTTCCCCACTTTCACATCCTCTCAGAAAAACATCTCAATTTTAAGAATGCTTCCTCCTAAATAAAATTTGCAAAACAGTCTGCCCCATTAGACATAACAAGACTACACTGTAGTTCTTCTTGTCTCCTTTTGCCTTGTCCTGCTTTTCCTCACTGATGTTATTTACCCATAGGGGAATTTAGTCTGCTTGTGACTGGTGATTTCTGTAAAAGTAGATATGGATTAGTAATCTTTCTTTTTAAAGCTATTTCCCTCAACTTTCCAGTGTTTTTCTTTTTATTTCATTGCAGCGGTGGATACCAAGAGTCTTTTCTACTTCTTCTGAAGGCTGTGATAGTTCTGACTGCAATAAAAGAGCATTTAGGTCTTGTATGATTTATGTTTTGAATCTACTGCTTTTCATGATCCACTGCTCAGTATGATTCCAAGCTTCCAGTGATTTGAATGAAGAGAATTTATGAAATATTCACGTATTCTCTATCAAAATACAGAACATGAATATATCTTAAGGTGGAAGAGAAATCAGACCTCAAATCCTAATTCTATCACTAATTTTACTCAGAAGATTCTCTGAAAATATGAAATTATTTTTATGTGTGATCCAAAGGTAGGTAAAAAAACTGACCAGTTTTAAGGAAGAGTAAGAGCTGCGCTCTCAGCTTTCTGCCTATATATTGATGTACTGACATTCATGGATTTAAACGCATTTTTGTTCCGTTGTCTCTATTAAATAGTGTTAAACTGTGGTGACAGTTCCCCAAGCCTGGGAACGTAAGGCATTATTTGCCTGGGGTAACAGATAACAGAAATAAAGCAGCTATTGGAAAAGTTTAATTGACAGAAAGGATGTTTTGTTACTTGTTCTTCAAGACTGGCAACCCCTACTCAAGTCTGAAGACAGTTTTTATACATTCAGCAAACAGCTTAGCTCACACCCACTTAGAGCTTGTCTGGAACATATGGCTGGGACAGCTGGAAACTGGAGAACAGAGGACAATTAATGTATATCACAGACTGAAATATCTAGTTTGTAGAAACAGATCTCTCTGTGACACTGTGACTGCCACTAGAATCTTTATTCCTACTTCTCCCAAGTAACTAGTGATAGGATGAGAGGAAATGGCCTCAAGTTGCACTAGAGGAGATTTAGATTGGATATCAGGAAAACTTTCTTTACTCAAAGAGTGGTGAAGCATTGGAAAAGACTGCCCAGTGAAGTGGTAAAACCACCATCCCTGGAGGTACTCAGAAAACATGTAGATTTGGCACTCTGGGATATGGTTTAGTAGTCAAGGTGGTGGTGGGCTGACAGTTGGATCTTAGAGGTTTTTTGACACCTTAATGATTCTATGATTCGAAGATTTATATAGTTGCTTTTTCCTTGTACTTGAGATCTATGCAAAGTTTTACATTTAAAGCATGTGAAGACACTTAAAATACAACGGAAATATGGACTCAGTTGTTCTTCACAAGTGTATGTGACCTAACAGCGTGTTCCTTTATCTACTTAACATTTTGCCATTGACTTTGACGTTGACTAATAAGATAATTCTTTCTGGAAATAACCCATAAGTAGAGGAAAAGAGGAAATTCTTTATTTGTTTATTTACCATTTATTAGTCACCATTTCCCCCTGTAATGATTCAATAGCATGCTAGCTTCTGGTTTGACTGTAATTCATTATGTTGTGTTCCTCAGGATTTGGTGTTGGGATGGGTACTGTTTTTCATTAATGATAGATACAGCAGGGTTGAGTGCACCCTCAGCAAGTCTGTAGATGACACCAAGTTGAGTAGTGCAGTTTGATATGCTTGAGGAAAGGGATATCATCCAGAGGCACTTTGACAGACTTGAGAAGTGGACCCATGCAAATCTAATAAGGTTCAATAAATAGTTGATGTGCAAAGTCCTGCACTTGGATCAGGGCAATCCCAGTATCAATACAGTCTGGGATGAGGGGAATTGGAGCAGCCCTGCAGAGAAAGAAGGAATTGAGGGTACTAGGGCATGAAATATTAGATGCAAATATGCAACGTGTGCTTGCAGCCCAGAAAGCCAACAATATTCTGGGCTGTATACAAAGAAGTATGGCCAGCAGGTTGAGGGAGGTGATTCTCCTCTTCTACTCCACTCTCATGAAACCCCATCTGGAGCTCTGCATGTAGCTCTGGGGCCTCCAGCACAAGAGACATGGACCTGTTTGAGTGAGTCCAGTGGAGGACCACAGAAATGGTTGGAGGGCTGGAATACTTCTTCCATGGAGAAAGGCTAAGAGACTTGGATACGTTCAGCATAGAGAAGAGAAGGATCCAGAGAGACCTTATTGTGACCTCTTGATATTTGAAGGGCTGCTATAAGAAAGATGGAAAGAGACTTTTTACCAGAGCCTGTAGCAATAGTACATGGGTCAACCACTGTAAGTTGGAAAAGAGTAGGTTTAGATTGGATATAAGGAAAAAATTTTTTGTAATGAGGTTGATGAGACACTGTGATAGGTTGCCTGGAGAAGTTGTGGACGTCCCCATTAAAAAAATATTTATATCCAATCGGAATTTCTGGTGTACTAATTTGTGCCTGTTTCTTTTCATCCTGTGGCTGTGCATATCCTAGAGGTGAGAGTAACATTAGGTTTACCATATGAAAAAAAACTGTGCAGGAAAAAAATTGCCTTTGATTTTGAAACATATTCAAAAAAAAATAAATGACTTACTTACAATCATACACTGAGTTATACTGCATCAATTCTTGATCTTGTTCAACTACACATAATTAGTGTTCAGAAAAAAAATATTCATCATCTTGATTGCAATGATTTAGTGTTCTTTTAATTATGTGACTGCAAAAGTGTGGATAAAATTATATATTTCACAGGCCATGAAAATTTTCTTACTGCATCCTTTTCTCATTTGATCATTTATTGATATGCCTCTCATAAATTTAGTTTTGTGTTGATTTTTGTGTAGTTCTATTGGCATTAATTCTATGTTTCTGTTGAGCTGTAGAAATGTATCAAAATTAAGTCATTTTAAAAAATACATCTGAATAGTACAAGTAATGGAAATCTTACGTTAGGTTACAAGTTAAGGAGGAATGCATGGAAATATTAACTAGACAATTAAAAATGTTCCAAAAAATCAGTTATGTTCCAGGATGGTATTGTTGGGCAGTGGTAGCCATAGTCAGGTGTTTAGAAGAATGTGATGAGGGACACAAATTCCCTCATTTCCATATGAGTAGATAGAATCATATTATTCTAGGGTTTTGGGGGATTGCACATATAATATTATTTATACTATACACCATACACCATGCATTATATATTACATAATATATGATATATATTACCTGTTCTACATTATGTAATATATGTTATATGCAATAAATTATGATATGATATATAACATAATATATATGTTGTGCATTTATATAGTACATATCTATTACACATGTATTATATAATATATTATTATTTAGTAAGTCTTTTCTTGTTAGAATCTACAACTCCTCCATGCTTCTAATTACGGGTTTAATTATTTCTGTATTCATCAACCTGAGTAAATATGATCAAGTTACAAGCCTTTAAAAATTCTGTATCATATGCCTTATACTTAAATTTATTATAATTTCTTCAAATTTATAACAATAATATACGGTTCCATCTATGGTTTTCATTTAAACTCATACAAACTGGCACATGCTACTATATAAAAGATACTTTTGGAATAAATCATCAATTACTCTCTAGAAAGTACTGCACTTTTGGAATCACACTCTCTCATATTTCAACCACAATGAATTGTTTCCATTGATTATATTGTCTAAACCATGTGAGGTATGGGGCTTTTTTCTGTTACAGTATGAGTTTCTTAGGGTTTAGAGTTTGAAGGCCTGCAATTTTTCCTAAGTATTAACTATACAGCTCACATAGAAACTCTTCATTCCACCAGCTGATCTATCATATTACAATTTATCTTCTATTCTGTGAACTTTATGAAACTATCTTGATATTCACCAGCAATTGTTTTGTTTTATTTTCTTTCGAAGAATGCAGTATATTTCAAAGCTAACTATATTTTTATTAGAAGAAAAATATTACTTTCTAATGTGTCTAGAATTGTGTTTAACATCTTTATAGCAAAGTTACAAAAATTAGTTTACTTTTACTTGGTAATCCCTAATAGAAGAACTGGTAACAATCATAGAATTTTTATTGCTTCCAGAACACAAATTTTTAAGTAACGTTAAGTTTCAAAATAGATATTGATAATTTCAGTCAATAGACTGTGACACAAAATCTTATGCTGCCCTTAACTTTTTTTCACTTGATTGGAAGAGAACAAAGCCAAAACTACTTACCTATTTTAAATATGTTTATTTCAAACGTAACAGTAGATTAATAACCTTAAAGTCACTATGCAGGTAAAATTACCTTCAAGGTCAGTCTTTTGTCTGTCCATGAAAGATTTTTCAGGCTATTACCTCTGACAGAAGGAAGAAAATCTAGTTTGAATCAATGGCGTCTTGACATTTTGTTAGCTGTAGCCAAACTATTTTGAAAATACTAAAAAAAGCAGCTAATAATTTTATATTCTTCTGGTTTGTACATTTATTTTCTATTTAAACCAGATTTACAGTTACAAAATTACAAAGCTTAAACACTGAATATTCATTCTAAACAATGAAAAATAAACTTACGTTGCAAGAGTTTATAGGAAGCACTGTTGATTACTGCATATTTTGAAATCGCTTTTAGGTATAAAATTAATCATTCTTAAAATTATCCCATTATTTTCTTAGATTTGAGAATTAAGAATGTAATTTGAGAGTAAGCTATGTTAATTAGACCCCAAAGAGGGGATTAAAAGACAAAATATTTAAATATGTTAGAAATTTTTCAGGTAATACCAATTACAGAAATTGTAGTGTACTTATGACACCCTAAATTTTCATCAGAGAACTATATTTGTCTTGAAAAGATGCCCCAATATTTGACAATGTCATGCTTTCATGCAGCTATTGAATTGTTAAGATTCAGTGTGCACCATGATATCTTTAGTGTCAGTGAAATCTGTAATTAGATACTGAGGAAGACTGCTCTTCTGTGTGTGAATCCTGACTGGTGTAGGGCTACTTCTTTGTATTTTGTTCTCTGAAAAACTTCTGAAGACAATTAAATGATAAACCATCACCAATATCCTAGTTAGAGT